>NC_056747.1:585747664-585842664 GCF_019279795.1 Protopterus annectens | reverse complement strand
ATACTTGACTGAAGTCTCAGACTGATATAGGGAACTGACAACGATAATCATTCAAATATGAACTTTAGATAATTGTAACTAGTTTTGTGAATTGTTGTTATATGATTCATGTTATTAGGAAAATAAGTACATTTATAGAAAAAGCAAAACACACTGCAGATTCTACCTGTCCTATCTCACTATTAAACATAAATGATACCAGAGTAGACCCTTTCAAAAAAATACATAAGTAGAGCCCAACAACAGAATATTATAAAATTCTTTCAAATTAAGAACTCAGCTCATGAACACATTTCTTAAAGTACTTCAGCAGCCAGCATTTTAAAGGAATACTTTCAATGAACGGATAAAAAAACTGCTTTAATCAGTTACCCAGTCCCCAAATTAATAATATGGCCACGGACCCTAATATTTGCAACTGAAAGAACCAGGGAAGATGATACTCCCCAGGAAATGAAGTATCTACTCAATGTAATCCCTAAACCCAATGAAACGCAACAGAAAGAATACAGAAATCTTAACATAAGTTAGGTTTTCTCACAGTACTTCATTGCCAGGAACTTGACAAAACATATGGCATTCGAATGAGCAAATGATAGTCAAAATTCTGTAAAAAGCATCTAAAATCTGTATAAAAGACAAAATATATAGATGTGACAAAAATTAAGATATCAGCTTATACAAATATTAAGATAATAAATGTAAACAAAATATATGAATTTAAATCAAAGATAAAAAACAAAATGCAGCTCAAAATCAGTGAAATTTTTCAGATAAAAATCGCTCATAGACTACAAAAATGTCTCTCTAAAATTAAAAAAAATTATATAAAATGCAGCTAACCTAATCATTATTCCTGATGAATTTAAAGCCAATGAAGCAACTAACTCCCCAAAAATGTACTCTCCCTATAACCACACTCCAACCAATAAAATAATAAACAATATGTCAAAATCAATGCAACACAATATAGAGAATATCAAGAAGCCTGCTTACTACAGTTAGTACTGTTCCACAGAACATTTTGCAGATGGCAGATACCATATATTTCACACAGACACAGAATGACAAACATGCTCTCTCATACATACATCTCTTCTTTGATTTATCTTGGAGTGACTTATTTTATTTTACATTTGTTAACCAAGTGGTACCTGGCTGGGCAAGTAGCCCGTTTTCAGCAGAGGCTTTGCTCAATATGTTTTATTGTTCAGAACTACTGTAATGTCAAAGCTACAAAACCCAGACATTATTTAGAAATGTTAAATATTGCAAAGCATTATACATTCAGATGTTAAACATTTAACAACTGAGCCCATCAATTCTTATTAGAATGTATAACATTAATGTAGCATTGATCACATTGTTACCCTCTGAACAATTTTTGAGTAGTACTCAGTCTTCAAAAACTTGTCTTAGAACAGCAGTACTATAAACATTGGTCCAAATGGGGAGGACAGGGCAACCAATTACCTACCTCATATACTGCCACTATAGGATGCATCTACAGAAAACTGTTGTTAGTTATAAAAATGCATCAGAAAGATGAGTGACTCAGCTGAATTCATATTTATGCCGCATTTTTAAACAGCATGCAAAAGTGTTTCCATCAATAATTAACTCCATGCCTGAATGGATATTTGGCATAACCCACTTATGTGTAAGTACTTTATGAATGGGAAGCACATGCAAAACCAGTGCAAGCTAACTATTGGCAGGCCAAGACTTCCAGGTACTGGTATGATGTGATACCAATATAAGTTAGGATTCCTGGTTTTCATCCAGATGGCCTGGGTTCAACTCCCGGTATGGGAATAGGTTCATAGGTTGGTACTGGGCTATCAAACCAAAGGCATATATTAGCCCAGCCACACTGTGTGGTATTCACCGCCCCTTTAGTAGTTCCCTAGACTCTTATACTAGCAGCTAGTACCCTTGGCCCCTATCTAGTAGTGCTGTTGGTGTGATCCCCAGTGTGAACTTTCTGTTACCCATCCACTCATCAAGGTTCCTCTTAAAGAATGATAGTGAGGGGCTCTGTCTTATGTAGATCAGGACCCTGTTCCATAGTAAGGGAAGTCTCTGCGAAGGGAATCTATCCCTCCAGCATGTTCTATTCATTGTTGTGTTGAGGTTTATATCCCTAGAGCATGTAGCTCGAGTAGATTTGGTTTTGCTAAGATGGAGCATGTTCAACAATTCTGGGTTGGACATAGCTCTGCACATTAGACAGAGATCGCCTCTGAGAAAGCGGTATGCAACGGAGAACAGTCTTAGCTATTTCAATCGTGCTGAATAGAGCAATTGTTTGAGGCCAGTAATCCTCTTAGGTACCTCTGTGGTCTCTCCAGCAGCTGGAGATGTCTAGCCAGGTACATTCCAATTGGTGCATTGTACTCAATAATGGGTCTGATGAGGGAAGAGTAGAGGGGCACCATTACATCCTTAGATCTTGATGCAAACCCTTTCGTGATCAGATAGGTCACATAGAAGGATTTTCTAACCACTTTGGCAACATGGTTATCAAAGGAAAGCTGACTATCTACTTGGGTCCCTAGATCCCTTATTTCTTCTTCAGATTTCAGGGGATTACCTCCTATGTTGTAGTTTGTGGGTACTCTGTTTTTTCCAAAGGGGATTACTACACATTTTTTTGCATTTAGCTTGAGACCATGGCTTTGACACCATACATTAGTCTCATTTAGGCCCTTCTGGAAGATCTCCATGTCGGCCGGAGGCTCTATTATAGCACCCAGTTTGCAGTCATCTGCAAACTTAGTCAGCCACAGTCCTTCCGTGCTTGCATGTACTTGTGAGAAGTATATGCCAAACAGGAGAGGCCCCAGGACAGAGCCCTGAGGCACACCACTTGTTACTGGTCTGGATTTGGACATAGATCCCGCTACTCTTACTTTATGGGATCTGTCTGAGAGCCAGTTTGTGATCCATCTTGTGACATAAGGGTTTATGCCCAGGCTGGTGAGCTTATCAATAATACCTGAATGGGGAATGGTGTCAAATGCTTTAGCAAGGTCAAGGTAAGCCATGTGTACCTCCTTTCCCTTATCTATAGCCTGAGTAACTGTCTCAAAGAAATCCACCAGGTTCAGGAGGCATGATCTGCCCTTGACAAAGCCGAACTGTGTGGGGTTCAGCAACTGGAGGTTCCCAATCTGTCCATTTATGAGTTCCATAATGATTCTCTCCATAGCCTTACAGATCAGAGTGGTCAGGCTTATTGGTCGGTAGTTCCCAGGATCATTTGTGGCCCCACCCTTGGAATGGGTCACACTTTTGTATCTGTTTGGGAGGTTGGCATAATGGTTAAGGTGTTTACCTTGCAAACACAAATTGCAGGGTTTGATTCTCACACGGGTTAATTGGTAGGCTTAAAATACCCCATAAGGGCAATTGGCCTAGTATTAACGTATGAACTTATGAACTTATAAGTAAATCATACTGAACATACTGCCAAGAGTATTCAGCTCATCCAAAACATCTCACATTATGCCTTGAGCATGTACCAGGTAG
Organism: Protopterus annectens; assembly: GCF_019279795.1. NCBI lineage: Eukaryota > Metazoa > Chordata > Ceratodontiformes > Protopteridae > Protopterus > Protopterus annectens. The sequence continues at coordinate 585,839,133 of NC_056747.1, read as the reverse complement.
TAAGAACATGAGCCAGATCATGTGATGGTTCCCTCCAACACTTCCAAACAGTTGGCAATGTCACTAAGATATCACTCCAGTCAGCAAAAGTGAAAAAACTGATTAAGATGTTTCCAATAGGACTCCTTTCACCACATAAAAGGAATGACTTCACCCAAATACTCATTTTAAAAAGAAACCCCAAAGATTCAGTGACACAATATGTCGTGCTTCTCCCAGTAGATAAAAAACAGAAAGTTTTATTTATGATTGCTATCCACCAATATAAATAGGTCTATTGCATCTAAGACAGTCAACACTGATATAATCTACATTTGGTTTATTCATCACCTCAATTCAGGAGTAGCAGAGGAAATATTCTTTGTAACAATCAGTAATATAGACTTCCAGATGAGGCCTGATAATCACAAGGTGCTGTAAGATGCAGCCTTACAGCAACAATTAAAAATGTACCTCACATCAGATGGCTCCACATGTCCATAAATGCTGCAACATTATATGAGGAGTGATGTACTTTTTAAGAGTTGCCAGCAATGGGAGAAAACTTGGTGTAACCTGCTTCTTACCAAACTACTTCCAGACAAAATGAATACCATAATGAGTCTGGATATGTACATTAATTTATTTGAAGATGACAACAGATCATGAAGTTATATAATTGCGACCAGTCTTTTAAATGTTTCATGGTTACCAAGTAGGTCCCACAGATGACAAAGAAAAACTACCTGGCTTAAGGCCAGAGAATGCAACTCACAGTTCTGAGATTTCAGTCTACCATACACTAGTATGAGCTGTATAAATCCAGTAGAATCCATGGATGGCTGCTTATTCTAGAAAAAACTTTTTGTAATTCCTTTACAAGACTTAATGTACACTTCTGAGAGAGAGATAAAACAACAACGTGGCATTGGTTTAGAATGTAGGATCTATTACTTGTCTAAGTCTGCTTAATCATGTCTACTGGGAACTAAATTCGATTCTACATCAAATTCAGCCAGAGTCTGAGGTTCCAGATTAACTAGGTCCAACAGCAAACATAGCTTCGGCACATGCATGCTAAGATTCTTCACAGAAATCCAAATAAATGTAAAATACCTCCCTCTCTCTCTCTCTTAAGCCTAGATGGTGGCATAAAGTTTACCAGGTGGCTAATACTTTTACCAAAGTTTAACGCATAAGCAAAAAGGCACTAAGACACATAAGCAGGCTTGATGCCACCTGGATGGAAACCTGTAAGAATATAAGAGTAATAAAGGTACTAAAAACCGAACCATGTACTAAAGGTAAACAAATGAGATACCAGTAATATCTACAGTCCTAATAATCCCAACATATAATTTACTTTAATGATCAACCATTTGACGTTAGTGTTACTAACTCATGTTTCTATAATGCTGAGCAACCAGGAATATTGCCCTCAATTTTTTGTAAGAACATCTGAAAAATTTATAAGGTCAGATGAAGAAAACTGAAAACTGCAACAAATACAAAGCATTCAATTTAAGGTAAATGTGTACTTATCAGTTCCTTTCAGTGTAAAAATATATACATTATCAAAAACATATAGAGTTAACATATCAGCCCTAGAAAAAAACTTTATACTTTTGCATAAAGCTGAGATGTTATTCTTTTTAAATGATGTGGCAAAAATTGTGTTAAAAACTTTTTATTAAAATTCAAAATGCAAATGTTTAATTGCTTTTGAAGCTGTAAGTATCATGTATAGATATTTTATAAAGAACTGCCAAATCCATAAAATTTTAAGATAACATATCAAACTATTTTAGACCTATAGCCTGTAATATATGGGGACAAAAATTCTGAAAATATAATCAGTAATTAGGGGATAGCCTTGTTTTACGTGGCCATTAGTAAAGGAGCTAGGTGTTTGCATTAAGTAATGTGATAGCAGGCAAAAACAATCCATACCACTGCCACCAAAATGTATATGCAAGAGAGTTACTCATCCTAACAGTTCACAACAAATGCTACTGACTTGGGTTATAACCAACACCTGTCGCAACTTAAAAACTGTAGACTGAAACTATTTCAGAACAAGGTCAAAAGCACTGACGCCCCAGTATTTCACCCACCTTTGTCTGAGAACAGTGTCATCTAGTGCTAGCTTAACAACAGTAACTGAAACTTAACCAAAATGTTCTTTGTACATATATAAAACTCAGTATTTGTTTAAGATTAGCTACTAATACTGCTCCAGTGATAAAAGTCCTTCCCTTTATTCATGGTACACTGTTCTGAATTACACTGCTGATCTATAACAAGGACCTCACAGCTATTGATCACTCTTTTTAATGAGCTGGCCAACATTACATTACCTTAACTGATGGTCAAGCTTTCTCTCTGCAAAAGAGCTGACAGAAAAATAAGACAACAGACACAGTCTTTGACAAATGAACTAATTAAAACACTATACTTTAAAAAGACTGAATTTCATACACAAAACAGTATTGCGGTTGCACAAGCAAAATAAAATAAAGGATTTATACATACCGGCTGCTGACAGAAAAACTCTTTACTATATCTGTAGATGTTATTTATACTTATTTGTTATTGCTGTCTGAAGCCTCAGGATGTAAATGAAGTCTAACAATTCAATAATTTAAGTATCTGGACGTAACTTCATCACCTAGCTAGAATTCTGCAAATCCAATTAACAGTACCAGAAAACCAATAGTACAACAGTACCCATAAAGAAGTAAAGTTCTCAATGGTTAGACAACTATTCAGAGACCAAATAATAGTCCCAGATAGCAGTAAGAAAAAAAGAAACAGGAAAAATGACAGCGGTGGCTGTGATGCAGTAGAATCCACTGAGGTTAGATATTTGTCAAACACAAATGGAATCAGTCTTTCCTTTTTGAAACAAGCTGCAGAAGGCACAGGAAGCTCTGTTACATTCTAACATACTTTATGTTTTGGGGAAAAACAGTGAGCTTTGTTATTATAAATAATTCCATATAGTTGAAAGAGTTTCACTTTCTTCATATTTAATGAAATACAGAAGTATTTACCTTTTAAAATCTAATAAAACATATCATATGACAAGTACAGCAAAGATATGTTCAGAATATGTCCAACATAGTTTAAGCAGTCAAACCCCTTCCCACCACCACGTTCCTCTGGCACACCAGAAATTCAAATTTTGCATCTATAGCTAAAGTTCTCCAAATAGTCTATCAAAAGTTCTCCTACTTGACTAGCTTATATTTAAAATGCAGACTGTCTTTAAGCAATTGAAGCAATATATTGTACATTTTATTACTTAATTTCACATTCCTGCACCCAGTGGTCATGAAGGTGCATAATACCATCAATTTTTCAAACATGGATTTCAAGATCTATTGATCTGTTTTTTTTTTTGTTTGTTTGTTTTTTATGCTTGTCTAAATAAATGATGTCCATTAAAAGTTGCAGAGAATAAATACTGCAGGATGTGTTCATCATGACTTCACGCTGTCTGGATCATCTTAGACTGTAGAATTTTCAGCAACATATCTGTGATCCAGAAGGAAATATTCAACTTCCCAAAACTTCTATCTGCACTTTATTTTTGTTTCAGCCTCTAAGTCAACTTTCACTAACAGAGAATGTATTAGGTAAACGTTTTATCAACTGAGAATACATGACTTTATCATCCAAAATTTGACATCAGCCAAGGGAAACAAAAGTATATAACAACTGATCACCAATTAAAGAAAACCATTAATTGCTGAAAACTAAATAATTCTAAACATATATTTTAAACTGCTTATTCTGATGAGTATCAACCTGAACAGGGTAAACCTCTGCAAACTATATACATTCTCAAGCAAGTTGAAAGATATAATTTATCCAGCATGTCCTAATTCTTCCCTAGGGCCTCTACTCACTGGGCATGCCTAGTACACCTTCCACGTAAGACAATGAAGGGGTATCTTCACTAGGTGCCTAAACCATCTCTATTGCTTCCTGTCAATTCAGATTATTGGGTCAATTTGGAGATCTTTCTGCAACACTGAACACCTCACTCTATTATGCTGAGTGAAGCCATCTACCTTGAGAAAGAAATTTATCGCTATCACTTGGATCTTTGATCTCCTCCTTTGAGTCACTATTCACAGCTCATTATTATAGGTGAGAAGGAAGACTTAGAAGAATTTATAAACTGAGTCTTGCCTTATGACTCTGTTCTTTCACTCTCACAGTATAGTACCATGTCTGCAGTTCTGCCACTGATGCTATTCTCTGATCATCATCCAGCCCCTCTGCCTTCACTCATGAAGAAAACCCCAAGATATTTAAGCTCTTCAGCTGAAGGTATCTGATCTCTCTCTCTTACCTGCAGAGAGGCACTATGCTCTTTGCTGGAAGAGAGCACTTACCTCTGATAATGGGTGATGATTTTCATCCCAACCTCCTCATTTTCAGCAACAAAGAAATTTCATTGCATGCAGATGACCACAGTAATACGAGGCTCAAGGAACATCATCTGAAAACAACTAAGATGCAACCTTCTGGTCCCCAGAATGGAAGCTGCACCTTAATATCCTGTCCATGAAAATCATTATCAGGATAGTGACAAGATATCACCATATCATCAGGTAAATCTGTTGGTACCTACTGGATAAATCCACAGCCCGCCAAGCCCTATAACAGTTCCTGAAAGGTCTCTTTCTTTAACTTGAAGGATTTCTTCACCACTGGTGTCTGCCAGCAGATAATAGGAGTGTTGTCATGAAAAGCATTTAACACCTTTTGGCCCTAGTTGCTCCTCCATCTAATGAGATATTGAACGGGGATCCTTATTGACTCCATGTCCCTGAATTCAACAGCTGTTTTACAGGGGAATATTTTAGAAATTTAGGAGTTGAACTCAGGGCCACAAAGCTTCAGGCAACTTAGCTATAAGAATAATAGAGGCAGGCAAACTCCTCTACGACACAATGGTCACAGTCCTAGGAGGAGATTGCTTTAATGTAAAGAGTGGAATAAATGATATGCTTACTTACGAGGTAACTATTTCATCATATATGTAAAAAGGTGAGAGTTACTGTCTCCTTTAGTTCATAGGTAAATACCAGGCTATCGATCTGCAGACTAATACAAGCCTAGCCAGTATCTAGAGGTGCGAATCAAACCCTGTATCCTACAGTTATGAGGTAAAGGAACTTAACCATTATGCCAAACCCTCCATGGGAGCAGAAGGACTGAAAGATGCCAAAACCCTGATCAGAAAGTCTTCTTTGTCTTAGATTCAGAATCTACAAACAGGCTCATTGCTTTTTAACAATAGTACTATAGTACACTTTTACCTCTGCATGTGAAACTAAGATAGATCCTTCTAAGGTATTATTCAGTGGTTTATTTCAATGTTGTCTGCACTATGGGGTCACCTGTTCTGCCATTTCATTTTAGTCATGGCTTTTCAATATGCTCCAGTATGCTGCAGTATAAGTGATATCAAAACCAAGAACTCTGCCATGATCCAAAATTAAAAATGCAGGCTTTAGATCCTCTTTCTAATGAAAAACACTGCTAAAATGTTATTATGAATATAGAGCATTTAGCTAAGTATATACTTTAAGTACTTCTAATTATATTAATAATTATATTCCACTTACATAAATCATGCTTTTTTATAGAAAAGTGTAGTTGCTTGAGGTATTCAGCATAACAAAATCTAAGAAATTCATTCTCTAGTGCTTTATTCTTGAAGTTAACTACAGTAACAACTCAAGTCTTCCTAGACGTAATAATGTTGCCTGCTTCTACAAGCTGACCAGTGTTAGTTACAAGAAAAAGAATGTGCTTGGTTGCCACTCATGGTAGATGCGAAACGTCTGTAAGGAAGTGCAAAGAAAAGTAAATGTTTTTGTGTTTGTGTGTGTGTATATGTGTGTTTTTCATTTTGCTTCCAACTCAAACTACCATGCCTTAAGAACTTCTGTAAGGCAGTGTGAAGGAAAGCAAATGGTTTTGTGTGTGTGTGTGTGTGTGTGTGTGTGTGTGTGTCTGTGTGTGTAGTGAAATAAGAGATGGAGCTGTAAAACTGGCAGAGTTAAAGTTGGAAGCACCTTTCTGTGAGGCAAACTCGCACTCCCGTGCCTGGCACTGTGGGCGGAGTCTGACTTCCATTTCCATTTCACTCCGAACTCGCATGTGTCTTAAGAAGTTTCACTTCAAAAATGTTTAATTGTGCTGAAGGTCCTCCCACACAGACAAAAAATAAATAGTGTGATTGCCTTTGCAACAGCTGCAGTTGTTACTTGGGGACTGACTGGCATGTAGTGTTTGTTCGTAGCAACTGTGACAAGCAGTATGCGTGTGAGAGAGAGGGTTTATTCGAATAAGGTTGGCCGCATGTGTGTGTCAAGAGATGTTTGTCAGTGGGTGGGTCTAAGAGTCTGAGTCAAGCAGCTGTCAGAGAAAGCTGTCAAGCAGCTTAATCATTAAACATGGTGCTAGAGTGCAACAGGAAACCCAGTGGCCGGGGTCGAGGCTATCTCTCCGGTTATGGTTGCCACCCATCCTCTTGTCAGTGGGATACTCACGGGTTAAGCTACCTTATCCCGTTGCCCACTGTATCAAGCAGTGGGACCTAAAAAGTCCCGCTTTTGTGATCGCACTGAATTGCCGTGGAAAAGCCGCAATTACTTCCGGCTTTTTCATGGCAATTCAGTTATGTCACCAACCCGGACCTGCAGCATGCAGAGCTGTTCCCTATAAGGTCCGGTGCTTTAAATTGTACAGCAATTAGTTGCAATTTATGAAGGGGTGGGGACTGGGGCAGGAAGAGCCCTACAAAGATCACGGCTTTAGAGCGGCTTGTTTTACCGCTTCTACAGCCGCTACAAAAAGTAGCAGTGACATTTTTTTTTAAACAGCCGAGCTAGCCAAAAAACAGCTAAGCAAGCTAGCCAGCTACAGAGACAATTCTATTAGAAACAGAACAAAAATATGAGGCAAAAATCTGGATATTCTATAAAAATCTGTACAGTTGAGAGGTGTACATCCAGCCAACCATTCATGCATCAGTGCAGCCATCCATCTAGCCACTCCAGCAGCCAGACAGCTAAGCACTCCAGTGACCAGCCATTCATCCAGCTACTCCCATCCAGCTAGCCACTCCAGCAGCCAATCAGCTAACCACTGCAGCGACCAGCCATTCATCCAGCTACTCCCATCCAGCTAGCCACCCCAGCAGCCATCCAGCTGTTGTACCCATAACTGCACCTCTGTCACCAAGCCTGTGGCGATGTCATGATAGATGGCGTGGCCAGTGCCATAATGGCTACACCCCCATGTCCCACTTTGGCCTGATTAAAAGGTGGCAACCCTATCTCTGGTACATGTACATTGCACACACAATAGGCTCACCTTTTATTTCAGACAACTGCAAGCACGTTGGCACAAAGGAGACAACAAGGGACAAAAAAACAAATAATTTTAGGAACACGGAGACAGAGATTCAATGGAAATCTGTGCTAAGCAGTGGGTCATCAAGCAAAGTTTTAAATAAAAAAAACTTAAGTAAATTTTGGAGTACTCCAAACATTAACATGACAAAATTGTTCTGTTTTGGGCAAGCCTTCGTTTTGAAAGGAGTGTTGTGTTATTAACAATGAAAGCTAGAAAAGGTATGAGTGTCTTATTCGTTCTTTTTTGTTTTTGTAAAACCCCACATGATCTTCCCATCAAGCAGATTACTCTGTTTATGTATAAAATATTACTAAGGGTTGTGTGTTGAAATTTTTAAATAATGCAGTTTAGCAGTGACTGGGGTAGATACTGGCATTACTTGCTGTGGAAATTGCAACATCGGAAGTTTTACGTAATACAAAACAAAAGTGCTGTTTGTACATGCCTGGGACTACATCTCTGCTAACAGCAGGCTGTCAGAAACTGGAAGCAACATAATGACATTGCTTCAATAAATGGTTTTGGGAAATTGTGCCCCTTGCCCCTAACAGGAAGAAGTGGAATTCACATTTTCTTGTGTAGTACAGTTCCTTAGTATCTAAGGGGAGGTTTGCAAACATATTTTAGCAGATATATCTTTATGTTGGTGAAACTTTAACAACTTTTCTTTCACACATTTACATCTTCAGCAAGAAATTGCTGCATTCCTAATTATTTACCATCTGCTAACTTGTGGTGGTGGGAGTGGTTAACTTTTGTTTCACATGTTTCCGAGTCTGATAATGACAAATTTTAACTGTACACATTTAGCATTGCTTCATAGTTTCCACATGGAGTCAGTTGAAGTTAGTCACACCTGCTGCTGGTAATTTTGAGTTAACAGTTGCTTCATAGGTAGGTACTAGGCTATCTGCCCAAACGCGTTTATAAGCCTAGCTGGAATATGTTGGCTTTCACCACCCCCTTAGATTAGTTCCCTGTGCCTCTGTCCAGCAGAGCCACTAAAGTGATCCCCGGGGTAAACTTCCTGTTTCCCATCCACTCGTTAATGTTTCGCTTGAAGAGTGTTAGTGAGGAGCTCTGCCTAATGTAGATTGGAATCTTGTTCCAGAGCATGGGAAGTCTCTGGGACTGGAATCTATCCCTCCAGCATGTCCTATTTATTGTTGTGGTGAGGTTTAGATCCCTAGAGTGTGTGGCTTGAGGGGATATGGTTTTCTTTAGGTGGAGCATGTCCATCAATTCTGGGTTGGACATGGCCTTGTATGTCAGGCAGAGATCACTTCTGAGTAGGCAGTATGCAACCAAGTACAGCTGGAGTTTCTTCAGTCGAGCTGCACAGGGCTTCTGTTTGAGTCCAGTCATCCTCTTGGTAAGGTACTTATGTGGTCTTTCCAGCTGTTGCAGGTGTCTTGTAAGGTACATCCCAAATGGGGCATTGTACTCTATGATGGGTCTGATGAGTGATGCGTAGAGGGGCACAATTACCTCTTTTGATCTGGATGCAAAACCTTTTGTGATTAGGTGGGCCAGATAGAAGGATTTTCTAACCACTTTGGCAATGTGATTATCAAAGGAGAGATTACTATCTACTTGGGTCCCCAGATCCCTTATTTTGTCTTCCGTATTTATGGGGCTACCACCTATGTGGTAATTTGTGGGTACTTTGTTTTTTTCCAAAGAGGATGACTATGCACTTTTTGGCATTTAGCTTGAGGCCATGGTTTTGACACCATGTATCTGTCTCAGTGAGTCCCTTTTGGAGAATGTCTGTGTCAGATGGAGAGTCAATTATAGCCCCTAGTTTGCAGTCATCTGTGAACTTGTCAGTCATAGTCCTCTTGTGCTTGCCTGTACTTCTAAGAAGTATATGACAAACAGGAGGAGTCCTAGGACTGATCCCTGGGGAATGCCACTTGTAACCAGTTTCGAGTCAGACCTAGCTCACACAAATCTTACCATGTGGGTTCTGTCCGTGAGCCAGTTGGCAACCCATCTCGTGATGTAGGGGGTTTATGTTCAGGCTGGTGAGCTTGTCTATAATACCAGAATGGGGAATAGTGTCGAAGGCCTTTGCAAGGTCTAGGTAGGCTGTGCAGACCATCTTTCCCTCGTCTATAGTCTTGGTAACTTTCTCAAAGAAGTCCACCAGGTTTAGGAGGCATGATCTGCCCTTAACAAAGCCAAACTGGGTAGGGTCCAGTGTTTGGAGGTTCCCAGTGTCTCCGTTAAGGAGATCCATGATGATGTGCTCCATAGCCTTACAGACCAAGCTAGTCAGGCTTATAGGCGATATTTCTCGGGGTCTGTTGTGGCTCCACCTTTGTGGAGCAGAATAACCGTTGCTGTGTGCCACTCTATGGGCATGTTGCCAGTGGAGAGGATGCGTTTGAACAGTGTGTTTAGGTGAGGGGTTAGTTCATCTTTGAGCTCATGTAGGACGCAGCCTGGGACATCGTCTGGTCCCACTGATGCTGTGTTTTTGGCTTTGGAGAGGGCTGTTTTAACCTGAATGTCTGTGATTTCAGGGGCACTACATTCTTCTGGCATGGTTATGGGCCATTTTGGGGGTGAGAGGGGGGTGAAGTTTGCACTGAACCTGTCTGCCAGGATGTTAGCGATATCAATCAGTTCAGTTTATTTTGTGCCATTCTGCACTATCTCTGAGCAGATCTGGGAATTGCCACTCATTCTTGACATAGCTAAAGAATGCCTTGTGGTTATCTTTGGAGTCCTTGGCAATTTTTCTTTCAAAGCTAGCCTTAGATGATTTTATGAGGGATCATAGTTTCTTGCTGATACTGATCAGGGATGTCTTCCTATCTTGGGATTTTACTCTTTTCTGTACTAGTTTCCTCCTTCTATTGTATAGCTTATTTATGGCAGGGATCCACCAGACTGGTTTCCTTTTCTTGGAGGAGTGAGTCTTGGGCTGGTTTGGGATAGCATGATCCATGCATTCTTGTAGGTGCCCATAGAGTGCATTAGTAAAGGATTTTGCAGCTTGAGCAGCGTTATCCTTTAGCATGGGGGATTTGAAACTTTCTACCTGGGTCTTAAGTAACATGAAGTTTGCTTTTGAAAAGTTTTTCACGGTGATTTCTTTAACCGGGGGTGGGGGCGGAATGTGGATATCCAGAGTGATTAGTTTATGATCAGATCTAGCCAGCAAGGGTTGACCTCCGGAGTGTAACACCGGTCACCCATGTTGGTGATGACCAGGGCCAATATGTTGTCACCTCTAATGGGGGTGTTGACCAGTTGATCCAGGATGTTTGAGTTTATAAATTTTAGGAAATGTTGGGCAAGGGAGTTAGTACTTGAGTAGTTCTCCCAGTTAATGTTTGGGTAATTGAAATCACCCAATATCAGGGTGTTTGGTAGGATCTTTATGTTTCCCAGTGTTTCCAGAAATGTGGAATGGGGGTCCTGGGACATGGTGGGTTATCTGTAGCAAGCTACAATTTGAATTGCAGCTCTGCCCATTGTTAGTTGTACATGGATGATCTCTGAAGCATCGTGCTGTTCCACTAACCTGGAGGTGTGGGTATTCTTGATGAATATGGATACACCCCCGCCTTTTGTATTTTGGTCCATGTTTTTTGGCCGAAATGTCTGGTATGAGTTGTAGCCTGGTAGTGCTGGGGTGCTCCCTGGAGCCTTAAACCAGGTTTCTGTTACTGCACATATATCGATTTTCTCCATACTGAGGAGTGCCTCGAGTGCATGCATTCTGAGGTTTAGACTTCTGGCATTGAGTAGCATTACCCTCAGTTTTTTTTGTTACTTGTGCTATTTACAGCGGTGGGTTTGTCTTTTGAGCCTTACCTAAAAAAGACACTATGGGGGTGGCAAGAGCCTTGGCCAGTATTTGAAAGCCTAAGGGTGACAGGTGCAAGCCATCTCTAGCGAAGCAGCGTGGCTTGTTGAGCATGTCATCCCAGGCTGACAGACACTGGATCCCCTTTAAATGACACCAGAAGCTTAGCCAATTGTTGAAATTGCTATTTTTTTCTTTATACCGTGGTATCATTCTTGGTGAGGGCAGGATGATACTCAGGGTCAGAGTCATACCAGCCTGGGCTATGTGATCAGAGAGATGAGAAGACTTATCATAATGTGATCCATGCACAGCACTACAGAGGTGTTCTTTGTGAATTGCAATTCCATTAGCCAAACTGTTGTGACTCTCCCTTTCTGGGAAACAAACTGCTTGCTCGCTTTTCCCAGAATAGCTCCTTCTGTTAGCTAGTGGCTTTGTTTGTAGAAGAGTAATAGTCTGCTTGCATTGTTTCCTGTGCGTTTTTTATTCTTTTTTGATTTTCTGAATCTGTGTTGTGGGATTGCAGCTGTTCAAAGACATGCACCACCATAACCACAAAGTAAATGCTGCACTTGATAAATGAATGTACTTCCTACTCTAATACAAGTTTTAAGAAATTCCTTAATGGTACAAAATGCTATTCCCTTTGTGTAGGCAGGCTGTTTCATTTCACACTGGCCCCAACAATGTATGAGAACTGGTGGGATATGAGCTCCATTTAGCATCCTTTTCCCCCTTATTGGCCCCAGTTTTGCTCTGTCAAAACTATATATCTGCTCACATTCCATGTTTGTTTTTCCCCCCTGTGTGTGTGTGTGTGTGTGCTGGTGGAGTTTGAGACGGAACTCACGCTACCTTTCAATGAGGCGAAATTGTACTCCCGTGCCTGGCACTGTGGGCAGAGTCTGACTTCCATTTCCATTTTACTTTTCATAGGTTCATAGGTTCATAGGTTCATACTAGGCTATCTGCCCGAGGGCATTTACAAGCCTAGCCCATAGTTTTGTGGCTTACGCCACCCCTTTAGTATGGGGAACTATACCCATTATTTTGCTGTGCCTCTGTCGAGCAGTGACACTGAGGTAATCCCTGGGGTATATCTGCGATCTCCCATCCATTGGTCAAGATTTCTCTTGAACAAGGCCAGCGAGGTGCTCTGCCTCACATATACCGGGATTTTATTCCACAGCATAGAGTCTTTGGGTGATGAATCTATCCCTCCAGGTTTAAGTCTCCGCCCTTGTGGCTCTGATGGATCTAGATTTTTGAGGTGAAGCATATTCATCAAATCTGGGTTTGACATGGCCTTGTATGTTAGGCAAAGGTCACCTCTGAGCAACTGAATAGAGCTGGAGTCTTTCAGTCGGGCAGCATAGGACAGATGTTTGAGACCCTTTATCCTTTTGGTGAGGAACTTTTGTGGCCTCTCCAGCTGCTGCAAGTGTCGGGTCAGATACATTCCGAATGGGGCATTGTACTCAATCATTGGTCTGATGAGTGATGAGTTGATCTAGATGAGAATCCCTTCATGATAAGGTGGGCAATGTAGAAGGTCTTCCTAACTACTTTAGCTACATGGGTGTCGAATGACAGACTACTATCAACCTGGGTCCCCAGGTCCCTGATAACTTCTTCTGTGCTCAGTGGATTGCCACCTATTTGGTAGCTAGGTAACCTTGTTTTCAAGGGTATGACTATGCATTTTTGGCATTTAACTTTAGGCCATGGCTCTGGCACCAGTTATCCATTTCTGTGAGACCCTTCTGAAGGATATCTGTGTCAGATGTGTTTTCTACTATGAGTTTGCAGTCATCTGCAAACTTTGTCAGCCATAACCCTCCTGTGTTTGCTTGTACTTCAGAAAAGTAGATGCCAAACAAGAGTGGGCCCAGGACTGAGCCCTGTGGTACACCACTTGTGACAGGCTTTGAGTCTGACATGGCGCCAGCAACTCTGACCCTGTGGGTTCTGTCACAGAAAACCCATCTTATGATGTATGGGTTAACATTTAAGCTGATGAGTTTTTCAATGATAAGGCCTTCGCCAGATCGAGGTAGGCTGTATGGACTGCCTTTTCCTCATCAATGGCTTTGGTGACTGTTTGAAAAAGTCAACCAAGTTTAGAAGGCATGATCTGCCTTTGACAAAGCCAAACTGGGATGGATCCAAAGTCTGCAAATTCCCTATGTCTTTATTTATGAGGTCCATTATGATCCTCTCCATGGCTTTGCAGATAAGGCTTGTCAAGCTAATGGGCGGTAATTTCCAGGGTCGGTGGAGGCACCGCCTTTGTGAAGTGGGACCACAGTTGCAGTATCCAGAGGTAAGACTATGATTAAACAGCTGTCCTAGCTGTGGGTTTAATTGAGTTCGTGGAGCACACAGTCGGGGACACCATCAGGTCCCATGGATGCTGTGTTTTTGCTTTGGAGAGAGCAGTTCTCACTTGTTGGAGATGTTTGGGGGCTGCAATATAGATATCTCTCCTTTTGGGGGAGAAGTTTGCACTGAACCTGTCAGCCAGTATGTTGGCAATGTCTGTAGGATTAGTAATCTTCACATCATTTTGAACTAGTTCTGAGCATATCTGGGAGTTTCCTCTATAGCTAAAGAAGGCCTTATGTGTCTTTGTCTTTTGAGTCTTTAGCTATTTTTCTCTCAAAATTTGCTTTGGATGATTTTATGAGAGCTCTTAGTTTTTTACTTATAGTGATCAAGGGTGTCTTACCTTTTAAGGATTTTGCTCTATCTTGTAGTAGCTTCCTCCTTTTGTTGTAGAGTTTGTTTATGGCTGGGGTCCACCAGACTGGACGCTTGCCTTTGGTACAAAGAGTCTTTGTTTTGCTTGGGATTGCCTTATCCATGCAGTCCTGCAGGTGCTGGTAGAAGGCATTTGTAAGTGATTCAGCTTGAGTACTGTTTCCTTAAAGGAGACCACACTAGTCTTTAGAAGTGAGTTCTTTACTGTGGTCTTTTTATTTCAGGTGGGGTGGGATGAGGACCTCCAGCGAGATTAGTTTGTGATCTGATCTCACCAGTGAGGTGTTGAACATTGTGCTCCCATGTTCGTGATGATGAGATCAAGTATGTTTTCTCCTCTTGTGGGGATAGTGACTAGTTGTTCCATGGCATTTGAGTTTATGAATTCCAGGAACTTTTGGGCTAGGGTGTTTGGGCTTGAGTAGTGTTCCCAGTCTATATTAGGGTAATTGAAGTCACCTAGTATGATGGTGTTTGGTGATACATTTATCCCTCTAGTGTTTTCAGGAAGGCCATGTGAGGTTCCTGAGTTTGTGAGGGTGGCCTGTAACATGCTACAATTTGCAGAGCAGTCTTGCCTATGGTTAATTGCACCTGGATGGTCTCCGATGCATCGTCGTTGCCACCAGTCTTGAGGTGTGGGTGTCCTTGATGAATATGGATACCCTCCTTTCTTGGTGTTGTCCGGATTTTGGGGCCAGAACGCATGATAAGAGGTAAAACCTGATAGTGCTGGGGTGCTCTCAGGAGCCTTGAACCAGGTTTCTGTCACTGCACAGACATCGATGTTCTCCATACTGAGAAGGGCCTGCATTTTGAGATTTAGACTTCTGGCATTGAGCAGCATTACCCTTAGTTTTTTCCTTTTTGTGTTCTAGGGTGGTAGGTTTAGAATTTGAGCCTTGCCTAAAAAGGCACTATGGGGTGGCAAGAGCCTTTGCCAATATCTGGAATCCCAGGGTGACAGGTGCTGGCTTGTCCAGCATGTCATCCCAGGCAGACAGACATTGGATCCCCTTTGAATGACACCAGAGTTTAAGCCAATTGTTAAAGCTGATCATCTTATCTCTGTATTGTGGCATCATTCTTGGTGAAGGTAGGATACTGCTCAAGGTCAGGGTCATACCTGCCTGGGCTGCATAATCAGAGAGCTCCTCAATGTCTCTTTTCATGTAGTCCAGGAGGTACATCTCAGGTCGTTTACACCAGCGTGGACAATGACTGAGTCGTACCTGCTGTTGAGAGACCTGAGTGCTTGGGCAGCTTACTGTGACCTTCTCCTTACTCAGTCTGGTGCAGTGTGTCTGACTATGGAGTCACCAATGACTAGTGTGTCTGGCATTGTGTTTGGCCTTAAGGGCTGTGACTGTTTGACACTCTGACTGTGAGGTCTATGTGTTGCAGGTGTTGTGTTCTGAGGTGGTGGTTGTTTGGGTGTCTGCTTTGGTGGCCTCTGCTGTTTTGGTAGATTTTGATCAGAGCTATGTCTTTGTGTGTTTATGTGTATGATTTGAGGTTGTGATGGTACTATGTGAGACTGGGTCTATAGTGTGTGTGGTAACCTTCTCCTCCTGACTGGTCTTGCCAGTCCTATGTTGAGAGAGCTCAGCTTCCAGTTTGGCCGTATAGTTGCATCTCTCGCATGTATTTGTGTTTTGTGGGAGGAGGAGAGGGTTGTCTGTGTACATGAGGCAATTGTAACATTGCCTCAATATTCCAGGTTCACCAGCTGAGCAGGAGAGGACACTAGCAACTGATCCACATGCTAGAAGGACTAGACAAAAACTTTAAAAGAGATTCTGGGGACGTGGGTGACCAAGAAATGGGGTTTGCCTTTTGGGGTGCTATCTATAAGAGTGCCGTATCAAGGTAATAAGTACTGTAGGAGCAAGTGCTAGGTTTAACAGATAGAGAAAAGTCTACTTGGAGTCAAGTAGAGATGATCTTTTAGGTATTAGAGAAAGTGCTAGTAACAGGGATGCTTAAAGGTAAGATTGAAAAGAATGCACTCTGCAGTGTGCACTAGAGAAGTTAGATATGAAAGTAGGTAACTTGAGTTTTACCTGTTTAAAAAGTTAAGGTTTAGTGGAGAGTTACTATTTTTAAAACAGCAAGATGGACTGAAAGGGGTGGTTACTTTTGTATTTTGGTACTATGAAATACTGTAGGATGGCCAATAAATTTAAATAATTGAAGGGTGGGATTTCAAAAGTGATGGTTTTGTGATTACTCACATAAGCCAGTGAAAGTAGAGAGAAATGAGATATATGGTCAGATTAACATAAGAGGCGGGCAACTAGAAAGACAGTGGTATTTAACAAGACAACTTAAATGGGTGGGAGGGCAGGAAAAATTCTGCCTGACTCAGAACAGAGAGAGCTGTGGTCTCTTTTGAAGTTTTAATATGCTGTTAAAACAGAATGCAAGCAAAACACAAGGTAAAGAAAACAAACTACAGTATTCAAAATATAGAAAGACAATACAGAAATACAAAAAAATAACAGCAAACTAACCTTTCCTTCACAGCAAAGTGTAGCAGAGTCTGGATGAGCCTTTCTGGTAAAGAAATTTCATTTTATTCTGAACTTGCACTACCATACCTTAAGAAGTTTAACTTCAAAAAGAGACCTCCAGTCTTCTCAGAATCCACTGTAACATAATTACATACAACAAACCACTTCTCGCAGCTCATCCCAACTTTCTAGTACTTGAAAATATTTTTTGCAATTCACTGTGTATACTAGCCACATTGTATGATAGTACAACCACTGAAGTAAATATTTATATTTGCACAAACCTTATGGAGCACTATATGTATTTATTATACATCTGACAGTGATAAAGATATTAAATTAGACTACCCTTTTAAACTATAGCCAGAAATTGTGTCAGCGTATTGGCACAGACAATAGGGTGATGGTTTTTAATCTTTACTAATAACCAGGGTTTGGACATCTACCTGATCTGTCTCAGTGACACAGATTACAAACAACTAGTAGATTCATATCATCATTTCAGAGGTAAGGGGGGCTTTCGCCTTAGCAGATGCTCTTTATCACACTCAGATAAATGTTTGCCCTTTGTAAAGTGGTTCCTTTTTGCATAATCAAATGAAGAAATGACTCCAGAGGTACTTACTACTAAAATGAATATGAATCCAAGGATGCAGTATTCATGTAATTATACAAGTATGTTTACAGAAAACAGTTATGTATTCTCTATTGATTATAGTAAGACTTTATTGTTACTGTTCTAAAAACACATTACTCCACAGACGAGGATATATAAAGCATAAGCTCCTTTGACCAAACATGTGCAAAGAAAATGTCTGTACCCAGACTTCCTGTTAATTAATTACATGACGATTTCTCTGGCATACTTGAAATATCAAAGTGCCTATTCATCCCTGGTTTCTTCCTTATGAGCACACTGTTGCGGTTCCACTGGGTATTGAAGCATGTGCTGACACTCAAATTTTTTAAAGCTTGTTCCATTTATCTGTAATAGTTTTATTTGCCTTTTCTGATGCCTCAGCTTTTCTTTGGTGATCTTTTGATATATGGATCTGTGATAGTCATGAAATATATCAATCGTTTTAATGATTTTAAAATACAAATGCTGCCTTCAAATTGTAATAAAGCACTTTAACAACATGCAAGAGTTAAATTGCATGGTATGGCTTACTTTTTTATTTTTAGTTCATTTTTGTTGCAATTTGAAAACAGCATTTTTTTTATAACTTCAGCAGAGATTGTTCCCTTTTGCATTAATTTGCTCACAGATTTTCTGTGAAACATGTTGAAAAAACACATAAAGGTAAGTACTTCACTATAAGACAGACATGCCTAATTCTGTTCTCATGTCAATGTTATTGTAACTTCAGTCACTAAGTAATAGCACGGAACCACACTGACAGCAGATGAAACTATACTTTCTTGGCCACCAATGAAGTTACAGCTGTGATGTCATACAACTAGTATTTAATGAGAAGAAATCAACCAGATAAATTTAACTTGTGCACATTGTTCCTTATTCCCATTTAACTACTGACTATTAATGACCAAAGAGAAATGAAATAATGCTTTAGATTTAACATGGGCAGCTCATTACTTATACTGAGGGAAGAAGGTAAGCACTTCTAAATGTGACACCCCTTGACTCAGCAGCCAGACAGCATGTTGCTGTGGTGCCATCTTTAAAAGAACTGCCAAGAGGGCATCAAAGAGCACAACTGCACAGCCTGCAGATGTTGATCAGTGTGGTCTCTACTGACAAGAACAGAGTTAAAACAAGCAATGCTACAGCAATGGAGCTAAATGAGCAAATGTGTGAAATGTTTATAGCATGATGCTGCATCTCGGAGGCAACAAGTGTGGAGCACTGATCTTTTACAATATCAGCAGGATATGCCCAGGCCCAGGTCCTGAGCACTAGATCTGCAGTATCTGAGGAGATCATCATCCCAGTGCATATGTGCAGTCTGATATGACATGGAAAATGGCAACATGTATTATTTTTATGTGAAAGTGTGCAAAGGAACAGCACTTGTGTCTTGTATTAAAATTTAATGGGCAGTTGGACTATAGGTAAGTAGTGATCTTGCACATTACTGTATACATATACATGTGTGTGTGTGTGTGTGTGTGTGTGTGTGTGTGTGTGTGTGTGTGTGTGTGTATGTGTGTGTGTATATATATATATATATATATATATATATATATATATATATGGGTCTACCTTCTTTTATCGAAAGTACACCTCTTTGAATTCTACAACCCCGAACTTGCATCATCGGAAATGCAAGTTACCGAATACACATGTTCACGAAACTTACTTAAGCGAATTCCTTTTGGCCATTCCAGGATCCTTTGGAAGTTAAGGTGAGGTGTTTTTTTCTTCTTTATTACAGGTGTAACGGGAGTGTAAGATTTAGGGCAGTCGGGGCTTCTAGATGTAGGTTGCGGTACAGTGAGGATAAGGAAATGTACCCTTTTCCCCACTGTAATGCAATCTTGGAGTTGATATATATAATTAGCAGGGGTGTGGGGGTGCAGGGGGGCTTGCCCCCTTGCAAAAGTTTGTTTTTAGGGTTTATTTTGGGTTATTTTTAGGTTTCGCTTAAGTACGTTTCACAAAAGTATGTATTCGGTAACCAGCACTTTCACTGATGTGAGTTCAGCATTCTAGAATTCAAAGAGGTATACTTTTGATAAAAGAAAGTAGATATATATATATATATATATATAAGGTTTCCCTAATATTGTCAATGCACTCCAGTCAACAGGTGAGTGAGAACAGAAAATCACAGGGGTTGGGAAATATGCCTTTTCCCTAGGGACTGTGCAATCTCAGAATTAGTACATATAATTA
The DNA here is from genome assembly GCF_019279795.1 of Protopterus annectens. NCBI lineage: Eukaryota > Metazoa > Chordata > Ceratodontiformes > Protopteridae > Protopterus > Protopterus annectens. The sequence goes on along the minus strand of NC_056747.1, from coordinate 585,819,761 downwards.
GCAGGGTATGTGGGGAATGCAGCACCCCACATAGGGGTGCAGGAGGTTCAATGTAACACTCTTGAACCAGTCAGGAAACTATATAAATGAGGTCAATGATAACAGCACTCCAAACAACAAAGCAAAAAAAAAAAACTGGACCTCAAACCCCAGGCAAAGATTAATTAAAATATAAATCGGTCAAAGCTTTTGGGATACGTCCCTTTCTCAATGCTCAACAACAAGCATTACATTAAATAACTTTATACTAAATTGCGTGACAAAAAACACTAATCGGCCATTATGAAAACTCAAATGTTTAATAAATTCATTAAACTTAGATCATTTAAAGATGCAGTACACATAACACTTACTAATACAGATAAAATAATATAACATTAAAATTTATGTTAAAACTAAACAATAATTTATAAATAAACCAACTTAATTCATTTGTTTAGACTTCATTACTGGTTTTAAACTAACAGAAACATTTATGCCTGGTTCTTTATCGGCTTGCAGTCTTATGATCCATTTATACTCAGCTATCTCTGTGTCATTATTACTATCACCCCCTCTTATTTTAGGTACTATCTTTTGTATTACTCTAAATGTAAATGTATGTTGTGTAACTTGCTGTATTGCATGTTGCAAAACAATTACATTCGTATTTTTTTTCATTAATAAGATGCATAAATTCAACATAACTATAAATATATATAATATAATATAATATAATATAATATAATATAATAGCCAAGAAGTTGAGATATCAGTATATATAAGAAAGATGTGCAGGCTAATAGATACCTGTACAGGCATAGTATGCACCCACAACACAGATTTAAAAGTATTCTTAAAAGTCAGTTTTTGAGCGTTAGTAGATTAAATACAGGTGTTCGGCTGTATAACGATCAAGTGGCTGAGATGAAAGAGGAGTTTCCATCTAGATATTATGATGATTGTTTATTGAATGAGATCTCTGAACAAGTTTCAAATGAAAGACGAGGGTGAGCTAGAACGTAGTTTGCACATAGTTGTTATAAGAGGTCATTTAATGGTAATACAAGAAGAGTGAATGGTGTACATTATATTACTATAACATAAAACTAATGTGAACATTAATGTGATTAAAAATAATTGGGGCATTTTAAATGCATTACCATAGTTGAATAAAATTATAGGGAATGCACCACAATTTGCCTTTAGGAAATGCCAAAATTTGAAACAGAGATTATGTTACAGAGAGATGAATGTAAAAGAGCACACTTTTTTAGCAATTGCTAAGCACAATTGCTCCTTTTGTAGATATATGTATAGTTGTGTTGAATTTATACATTCTATTAATGAAAGAAAATATGAATTTTATAGGTTTGTAACATGCAATAAAGAAAATATACTATATTTGCTTACCTGTGTATTATTCCAGAGTTTTTATGCAGGTAAGTGTAACGGTAAGCTTAAAGACAGAATTTCTGAACACCTGTCAGGTATAAGGAGGGAGGTTAGTACAAGTTCTCTAGTAAAGTATGTTAAATAAAGAAGTACACAACATACAATTAAAAATAGAGTAATACAAAAGATACTACCTAAAATAAGAGGGGGTAATAGTAATAATGACACAGAGGTATAAATGGATCATAAGACTGCAAGGCGATAAGGAACCATGCTTAAATGCTGCTGTTAGCTTGAAGCTGTTAAGCTGGCAGATGACTACTATAGACTAATATAGACAGACTCCAAGTTCAGTATTAAAGATTTTAATCCAACTATTCGAAGCAACAACAGGAACAGAAAAGCTATCAGTGCAACAGGAACAGGAACATCCAGTCCATATCACATCCACTAACTCTCTCCCCCTCCTTCTACCTTCCTCTATCTCCACCTAGTGGCACAAGACCAGAACACAGCATATCCCCTCCCCCTTACTTAAGAATGGCACTACACTTACAATATGTAAATTAAACATCACTGGCATTGTAATGAACACCGAATCACATTAACATTTATATTTATGTAACATTGTCCTCAAGCCAACGAGGTCTCATTCTCACATGAGCTGGAGGAATGTGAGGAGATTCAGGCATTGGTGTCACTGTAGAGTGAAGCGGGAATTCTGCTGAAGCATCCCTTGAAGCATCACTTGGCTCAGGTGCATTTGACTTAGATAAATGGGAAAAATGCCATTTTTTTTTCATCTGCCACAAGTAAGTACATGGGCCAATTTCCTTTTAAACTTCCACAGCTTGTGAAAATCTTGGATGTGCTTTTCGAACATGTAGTGGATTCCGAATACACACTTTATCCCCCTTTTTAAAATGAGGAAGCCATGCTCCACGTCTAGTATTGGAATACTTTTTCATTTTCTCTTGAAGAGAAGAGACCCTTTTACCAACAGTATAAGCATTAACTGTGCAGGAAACAGGAGGAAGAAGAACACTAAGGTGTGTTCACATTTTCCTGCCAAGAAGCAATTCAAAATGGGAAACTCCTGTAGCAGCATATGCTGTTGCATGATATACCTGAAGAAATTCTGACACAACTGGTTTCCAAGGTTTTTCGCCTGTAAGATAGCATATTGTATGCAACCTTTGAGAGCACATTGAAATCTTTCAATGGCACCATTTGCAGTTGGGTGATGTACTGAAGTACATATGTGTTGTATATCTCTGTCTGCCAGAAATTCTGCAAAATCTGCAGAGGTAAATTGAAATCCATTATCTGATACAATGGTATGTGGATGTTCAAATCAGCTGAAAACTGAAGTGAAGAAGTCTATAACATTTTGAGTAGTGACAGAGGCAATAAAGGCAACTTCTGGCCACTTGCTGTGATAATCAATGAGGGTTAGGGGATAACGACAATTCCAGATAGCCACTTCAAATGGACCCACATCTATGGCCAGTTTTTGCCAGGGTTTGGATGGAAATGGAACAGGTTGTAAAGTGCCACTAAAGAAATGGCAGTCTTGTCAGAAGATTGGCAGAGTTGACAGTTTTTATCTTGAGCTGCAACCATGTCATCCATACTTGGGCCACCAGTATAGCTCACGCAGCCACTGTTTGATTCTCACCATGCCTTGGTGTCCGTCATGGGCAAGCGTCACTAAAGTGTGGTGCAGAGAAACATGAGCAGAGAGACAAGTGCCACAGAACACAAACTGTTTGTGTCCATTGCATTAAAAGAAGGTGGCCCACCATTGGTAAGCTGGGTTTGGAGAGTGGACAACTCACTGCAGGAGGCAGAGGAAGAGGTAAATTCACCAGGTGACATGGCAGTTAAAACAGCAGAAAACATCTCTAGAAACTCAAGTTCAGGTTCAGAAATGTCTTCAGCAGTAGCAGACATAGGCATGCAAGAGAAACAATCAGCAATGTAATTCTGTGACCCAGAATGACAATCAACAGTATAGTTGAAAGACAGCAGTCATGCTGGCCAAAGTGCAATCTGCATGTCTGCCCAATCAGACTCTTCTGAGGACAGTAGCATGGTCAACGCTTGGTGATCAGCTTGCAGACTAAATGTATTACCCCACAAGTGCTTCATTTTTTAACAGACCACACACATCCAAGAGCGTCTTTTTCAATTGTATAATATTTCCTTTCAGCAGCAGTAAGAGTTCTAGATGCAAAGGCAACAGTCCATTCTGCATGGTCAGGGTGAACTTGACCAAGGACAGCTCCAAGCCCATAATCGGACTCATCAGTAGAAACTACAGTAGGAAAATCAGGGTCACACAAAGTCAAGGCTGACTGTCAATCAGCCACTGTTTCACTGATGTTAAACTGCACTGAGCTTCCTCAGACCAGGAAAATAGCATATCTTGGCAGAGGCAGGCACATAGGGGTTCTGCAATGGTGGCAAAGTGTGGAATAAACTTATTATACCAAGATGCAAGGAAGGAACATAACTTGCAAACATCGGTGGGAGCTGGGGCACAGAAATGAGCCTCAAGGTGCTCATGATCAGGATGTATCCCTTGTGCTGTAACAGTATGGCCCAAAAACACAAACTGGCTGATTGAAATGACATTTTGATTCATTTAGCAGTAATCCTGCATCTTTTATGCATTTAAGAACTGCTTGAAGTGTCCGATCATGGTCAGCCTGTGTACATCCCCACAACTTTATATCATCTAAGTAGTTTGCAACATTTGGCAACCCCCTGCAATATTGTAGCAAGTATCTTTTGAAAAGCAAATGAAGAAGATGCTAACCCATTTGGAACTCGGCAAAACAGGAACAAGCTATCATGAATAATAATGGCAGACAAGTCACAGCTGTCTTCCTGAAGCAAAAGCTGAAAGTATGCACTTTCTAAATCATTGGTAGACAACACTGTTGCTCCTTTCAGCAAGGATAGCATTTCATAAATGTGAGGAAAAGGAAAACTGTCCATAATGATAGCTTTATTAGGTTCTCTCAAATCACCGCATAGGCGAAGACCACCAGTCCTCTTTTGAACCACCACAATGGGCGAGAAGCATCAATTCTTTCAATAATCCCTGCTTGAAAAAGACGATTGAGTTCTGCACTTACATCCTGCTAAACTGACAGTGATAAATGACGTAATTCTTGTCATACTGGAGTAAAATAATCTAATACTTTTAACTTTGTGTATGAAGCCTGTGAAGACTGGTAGAGATGGGTGAAGGCTGCCAACTTAGCCAAATAGAATTGTGCAGATAATTCTATCATTTGTAAATATGAATGTTGAACTTAAAACAATGTGGCAACATTGCCATCTGCTGTAAAGAAAGCTAAGTCAAGCATTTCTTGTTGGTCCATTGAAATTAAAATTATTTTATCACTGCCTCTGATGTTTAACAAGTCGGCTCCAGTCCAGCTAAAGCTAATTCAAGCATTTCTTGTTGGTCCATTGAAATTAAAATTATTTCATCACTGCCTTTGATGTTTAACAAGACAGCTCCAGCCCGGCTAGATGAAGGCTTCCTGCCTATTGTTTTAAGGCTAAAGTTAATGACCAGAATTTACATGTGGAATGTCCTTTATTGCTCTAAGTGTAAAATAATGTAAATGCAGTTTCTGTCAGCCTGGGAACACCAGGAAGGTGTAAAAGATGATGTAATGTTTAGCAGAACTGGAGTTTCAATTTAAACAGTGAGAACCAGAGATTATTAAGCATTTTTGTCTGACTATCCAACTCACAGCACTGCCTATTGCTCCATGTAAATAAGTTATTTTAGAAGTGTGTTTTCTTGTAGCAATAGCTAGGAATTAGAAAGTTTAGACTTAGTGTTTTTCTGTGATGTCAGAACTGTACTACTGATTTATTTTAAGTATTTCTGTGTGATCTCTGAACTCTTGACTAGTGCTGTGTTGTAGTAGTACTGTCTTGTGTTTTTAGTATTTATTATTAAATATTTTTAAACCCTTTCAACTGTGGCCGGTTGTGTAGAGATAAGTTAAGCTCTAGAGTACATTGCATATTTATAGAGTTTATTGTACAAAGCCACTCTAATAAGCCTTGACTCATTAGTCACACTTACCAATTGGATATTAATATTGCACAGTAATAATTGGACATCCTTTTAAGGGCCTTTGAGTAGCTGATAAGTATTAGCTGGGTGGTGGCAATAATTACTACCATATAGTCTGGGTAAAAGGGGCACAGCTGGAGAACCTGTGCCAGCTTTCCCCAGATGTGTCTGTGTGGTTATATAACCTCTTATCTCAAAGTGTGTGTGTGTCAGCTGCTTGGGCCAGGACACGAAGTATTGGTTGGACAGAGAGGGTGCTGTAGATTTTAGCTTGTCCATCTAGACATCTAGATCTGGACCCTATAGCCGTGCCAGTGGGGAGACTTATTGGGGACCTGGGGAGAAAGGGAGTGACCAGCCCCGGACTGACTGTGATCTCTGTGTGCTCTTATGGAACATTGCACTTTACTGTGTGTATTTGTTATCCTTTCCTCATACATGAGACACCCTCTTGGGTGTTAGTGGTTAGGACTGAGACTCCTTGATTGCTGGGCCAGGGCATGGGCATCACATATTAATTGGTGGCAGTGGTTGGGATATCCTCCTCTCATATTAATTGGTGGCAGTGGTTGGGATATCCTCACATTTAGTTGGCAAATACTAATTGGCGTGTAGTGGTGTGGGTAGAGTGAATCCTGTAGCTTGTGTACAGTGAGCTTTGAAGATGTTTTGTACTCTAAAACAGCCATGCAGTGAATACTCTGAGTTCAGATCACAATTGTTTTATTTCTTTTGTTAGCTTAGTTAGTCAGTCAGGGTGAGCAGACAGCATGTCAGCAGAGGAGTATGGAAAGCTGACCAGGAGTCAGCTGGCGGAGATGTGCCAGGCTAGGGAACTAGTGCATGGAAACCTGACTATGGCAGACCTGATTGCAGCACTGGTTGCAGCTGCATCAGAAAACAGCAACCAGGAGGACAATCAGACTGGCAGTGGAGATATAATTCCCTAATAGAATGGACAGCTCAACCTTTCTGCAGTGGACTTAAAAATCCAACTGGAGCTAAAAAGGCTTGAGTTGGAGGCCAGGCATGTGAAATTACAAGCTAATGAGAGACTGTGATGTTTGCAGGCTGAGGAGAATGAGAAACTGTTATGTCTGCAAGCTGAGGAACATGAAAAGCAGAGAAGAAGGAAATGCTGACTCTTCACCAGAGTTATGGAGGTAATGGGGAAGGGAGTAACTGGACCCCAGAAGCACAAAAGGTCAGTAAATTTCTTCCACAGTTTAATGAGGGGGATAATTTTGATAGTTTCATTCATATGTTTGAGAGGGTATGTAAACAGTATGAAGTTGACCAAGGGCTCTGGGTACGGTTCCTGGACCCCTTACTCCATGGTAAAGCTGTAACTGCGAATTCTAAAATGCCTGACGTTGCATGCTTTGATTATACTGCTGTAAAGAAATGTCTTTTAGAACTGTTTAAGCTAACACCTGAAACATATAGGAAAAAGTTTTGTGAGCATAGACGCAAGGCAGATGAAAGTGTGTGTGAATATGTTGCTGAATTAAGCACTTATTTCCATAGGTGGGTGAGCGGATGTCAGGTCACCACTTTTGAAGGGCTGACAGACCTTTTGTTGAGGGAACAAGCCCTTAGCACTTTGCCTGAGGACATGAGGATCTGGTTAGTTGATAGACAATGTGCTACTTCAGATGAGTTAGAGAAGGAAAGAGACCTACACCTGGCAAGCAGGGCAGCCCTGCACAGGAAGGGGATCCCCAGTATGGCTCATGGGTCTAAAGGAACCCATGGTGTGCAGCACAAACTGCCCCAACAGACTCTGCCAGTAGCAGGGGAAGCCACTAGTCCAGGTACACATCCAAGAGCTAAGGTTAAATGTTTTGAATGCAACCAGTGTGGCCATGTGGCATACAGGTGTCCACAGAGGCAAGGTGGGGAACCAAAGGTGAGGGAGCCAGTAAGTGGGAAAGACAAAAGGCCAATAGTAGGTTGTCTTGGAACAACAAGGGTACCAAACTACCACCAGAGGCTATATCCTAATGTAGTGAATAGCAATTTCTCTTGCCATTGCCAAGAGACACACAGCCTCTGATATAACCATTGTAAAGCCTGCAATGGTTACAGAGAAGCACTACTTGCCTAGATAGTCTACTCCAGTCATGGCTTTAGGAGGGATCCCATTCCAAATACCTTTGGCTAGGATTCACCTGGAATGGGAGGGTGGAAAAGGAAGCCAGCAAGTAGGTGTTTTGAGGATATACATGCATATGTCCTGATAGGGAATGATTTTGATAGTGCAGTACCCTGTGCTTGTGCAGTTAAACACAGTCAGGCTTAGACACAAGCAGGTAAGTCTGGTAGCCTGGGGGAGACCCAGACAGACTGCATACTTGCAGCCAGGACTGGTGAGGTGGTTACTTCAGGGAGTGAGCTATGTTGTAGCAGTGAAACTGAATGTGAGCCACAGCTGCTTGTGGGTACTGATGGCCCCTTGGACAGAGTGACTGCAAAGGTAGAGATGAGTAGTAGTACCCAGGCTGACAGTGAGGCACCACTGTCAGAGGATGCCAGAGTTCCTGTGGAAGGATAGCTGGGAATGGTTACAAGGAGAGAGTTGAGACAGGCTGAGCTCTCAGACACTACATTGCAAGGCCTGAGGCAGGTAGCTAGGGAGGCACCTGATTCTCAAGGAAAGGGGGAATCTGTATACTGGGACAAAGGGTTACTATACAGAGATTGGACCCCTAAGAGAGGGCTAGAAGGTGAGAGAGTACAGCAGTTGGTAGTGCCTAGAGCCTACCATTTGGCACTTCTAGCCATAGCCCATGATATTCCCTTTGTAGGTCATATGAGCATAAAACATACAAAGAGGCATATTATGCAGAACTTCTATTGGCCTGGAATTTCTAGAGATGTAACAGGGTACTGCAGGACCTGTGAGCAGTGCCAAAAGGTAGGCAAGGCAGGAGACAAGGTGAGAGCTCCTTTGATGCCTTTGCCTGTGATTGAGGAGCCATTTCAGAGGGAAACTATGGATATTGTGGGTCCTCTGAGTACCCCAAGTTCCACAGGGAAAAAGTATATCCTAATGGTACTGGATTATGCTACACAATACCCTGAGGCAGTGTCTTTGTCCTCCATTGAGGCAGAGAAGGTGGCAAATGCTTTGTTAGAAATTTTCAGCAGGCTAGGTTTCCCAAAAGAAATACTGACGGACAGAGGTGCCAATTTCATATCAGACCTGCTGGCTTGTCTGTGGAAGTCTTGTGGGTTGAAGCACATGAAGACCACCCGCTACCATCCCCAGACTAATGTTCTTGTTGAGAGGTTAAACTCTACAATCAAGTCCATGTGACAGGCATTTGCATATCAGTTTAAGAGGGAGTGGGACAAATATTAGCCCCATCTGTTATTTGCTTACTGAGAGGTTTCCCCAGGAATCCACAGGTTTTTCACCCTTTGTGTTGCCGTATGGGCATAGGGTGAGGGGATCTCTAGATTTAATTCAAGATGAGTGGGAAGGTGAGTGTGAGTCTCACAAGGAGTCTGTTGTGGCATACGTCCTAACCTCAGGACAAGGCTCAGGGAACTCATGGGCTTGGCCCAGGAGAACCTGGCAGAAGCCCAACAACAGAAAAAGGTGTGGTATTACAGGAATGCTCAAGCTAGAGAGTATGCTGTGGGGCAGCAGGTAATGGTTCTCATTCCTGTCAGACACAACAAGCTGCAAGCAGCTTGGGAGGGTCCCTACAAGGTGGTAAGAAAGGTAAGTGATGTTAACTACATGGTGGAACTGCTAGGCAGATGGCAGGGGCACAAATTGTACCATGTTAACATGATGAAACCTTACCAACATAGGGAGGCCCTTGTGCTGAGCATTTGCAGTGGATTGCAGGAGGAGTCTGAGGGAGATCTGGGGACTGATCTCCTCAGTAAGGCTTGGGCTGACACCTCAGTGGAAGGGGTAGCAATGTCCCAGCAGCTATCTCCTACCTAGGTTCAAGAAATACGAGCAATGTTGCAGGAATTTGGGAACATGTTCACTCGGAAACCAGGGTGCACCCACCTGGTGCAGCACCAGGTGGATACAGGACCCCAAAGGCCTATTAGCCAGGCCCCTTATAGGGTGCCTGAGACAGTCAGACAGACCCTGAGGGAGGAAGTAAAGGAGATGCTGGAACTAGGGGTGATTAACGAGTCCAACAGTCCCTGGGCCTCCCCAGTGGTGCTGGTGCTGAGGAAGGATGGTAGCACCAGGTTCTGTGTGGACTACAGGAAATTAAATAGTCACACAGAGTTGGATGCTTACCCCATGCCTAGGACAGATGAGGCCCTAGAGCAGCTGGGTGGGGCTAAGTATCTTACAACCATTGATTTTACCAAGGGTTACTGGCAGGTGCCCTTGACTTAGTGCTAGAGAGAAGTCAGCCTTTGTGACTCCTTTTGGCTTGTATGTGTTCACCAAGATGCCCTTTGGGATAAAGAATGTCCCAGCGACTTTCCAGAGTCTGGTAGATTTTATCCTAGAAGGAGCAGGAGGGTTTGCCCTTGCCTACCTGGATTATATTGCCATCTACAGCCATTCCTGGCCAGAGCACCTTCAACATGTCAGGGAGGTGCTGGGCAGACTACAGAGGGCAGGGTTGACCATTAAACTGAGCAAATGTCAGGTGGGTATGGCAGAGGTCTCCTACCTAGGACATAGAGTGGGGAGTGGTAAGATAAGGCCAGAACATGCCAAAGTGGAAGCCAATCAGGCATGGCCTGCACCTGTTACTAAAAAGCAGGTGAGGGCATTTATAGGGACAGCAGGGTACTACAGAAAGTTTGTCCCCAGTTATAGTACTATAGCTGCTCCCCTCACAGTCCTTACAAGGGAGAACAGGCCAGATAAGGTAGTGTGGACCCCAGCATGTGAACAGGCATTCCAGAAGCTTAAAGAAGCTTTGGGAAGACCCCCTGTGTTAGCCAGTCTAGATGACAGCAAATAAATTGTTGTGCAGGTGGATGCTTCAAACCATGAGGTGGGGGCTGTACTTAGCCAGATTTCTTCAGAGGGGGAAGAGCACCTAGTGGTTTATCTCAGTCATAGGCTCCAATCCGGGGAAGAATGCTATGCAGCTGTAGAAAAGGAATGTCTAGCCATAGTGTGGGCACTGCAGAAACTTCAGCCTTATCTGTATGGAAGGAAATTCACTGTTATGACAGATCACAGCCCCCTAAAATGGTTAAACAAAGTCAGCCAGCAAAATGCCAATTTGCTAAGATGGAGCCTATGGTTGCAAGCATATGTGTCAGTATAGCACCGCAGTGGGGTTAGCAATGCCAATGCAGATGAGCTCTCAAGATAGGGAATGGGCTGAGGTACACTCAGATAGACCTAACCCTCTCAAGTGGCGTTTCTCAAGGTCTTAAGATGTCCCTGCAATTTGCTGCATACAGGGAAACTAAAATATCTTTTAAAATTAGAATGCAGGAACATCTTAGAGATGTAAAAAATAAAAAGTTGAAAGTCCCGTAGCTACACATTTGTCACTTGAAAAACTAGCTTGAGTTCTCCGGGGGGGGGGGGGTGAAGACTGGTAGAGATGGGTGAAGGCTGCCAGCCTTGCCAGATAGAATTGTGCAGATAATTCTATCATTTGTAAATATGAATGTTGAACTTAAAACAATATGGCAACATTGCCATCTGCTGCAAAAAAAGCTAAGCTAAGCATTTCTTGTTGGTCCTTTGACATTAAAATTATTTCATCACTGCCTTTGATGTTTTACAAGTCAGCTCCAGTCCGGCTAGATGAAGGCTTCCTGCCTATTGTTTTAAGGCTAAAGTTAATGGCCAGAATTTACATGTGGAATGTTCTTTATTGCTCTAAGTGTAAAAGAATGTAAATTCAGTTTCTGTCAACCTGGGTACACCAGGAAGGTGTAAAAGATGATGTAATGTTTAGCAGAACTGGAGTTTCAATTTAAACAGTGAGAACCAGAGATTATTAAGCATTTTCATCTGAATATCCAACTCACAGCACTGTCTGTTGCTCTATGTAAATAAGTTATTTTAGAAGTGTGTTTTCTTGTAGCAATAGCTAGGCATTAGAAAGTTCAGACTAAATGTTTTTCTGTGATGTCAGAACTGGACTACTAATTTATTTTAAGTATTTCTGTGTGATCTCTGAACTCTCGACTAGCGCTGTGTTATAGTAGTACTGTCTTGTGATTTTAGTATTTATTATTAAATATTTTTAAACCCATTCAACTGTGGCTGGTTTGTGTAGAGATAAATTAAGCTCTAGAGTACATTGCCTATTTATAGATTTATTGTACAAAGCCACTCTAATAAGCCTTGACTGATTAGTCACACTTACCAATTGGATATTAATATTGCACAGTAATAACTGGACACCCTTTTAAGGGCCTTTGAGTAGCTGATAAGTATTAGCTGGGTAGTGGCAATAATTACTACCATATAGTTTAGGTAAAAGGGGTGCAGCTGGATAACCTGTGCCAGCCTTCCCCAGAAGTGTCTGTGTGGTTGTATAACCTCTTATCTCAAAGTGTGTGTGTGTCAGCTACTTGAGCAGGGACACGATTGAAGCACTGGTTGTACAGAGAGGGTGCTGGAGATTTTAGCTTGCTCAGCTAGGCTGAGATCTGCTCCCTATAGCTGTGCCAGTGAAGAGTCTTATTGGGGACCTGGGGAGCAAGGGAGTGACCAACCTCGGACTGACTGTGATCGCTGTGTGCTCTTAAGGGAAATTGCACTTTACTGTGTGTGTTTGTTATCCTTTCCTCATATATGAGAAGCCCTCTCAGGTTTTAGTGGTGAGAACTGAGACTCCTTGATTGCTGGGCCATGGCTCGGGCATCACAAAGCCTTTTGTACATTCCAGGGTCATAGGAGGTAATGGAGCTGTAGAAAGATGCATGACAGGAACCAAGTTCGAGGTAGCACATGGTAAGACACTACTGCTGTTAAAGCACAAATGTAGACCCTTTATAAAATCCATACCCAGCAAAACAGACTCCACAATGATAACAGATGTAGAGCATGCAACATCATCTTTGGACACAGTAACTGGTAAGCAGCCAAGTACAGGAAGTGGAGCACAGGAATAAGTCACTGACTTAACTGAAGGTGGCAATAAAGGTTCCCTTTGAAAGTGTGCATCATATATACATTTAGACAAAATGGATACTGATGAGCCAGAATCTACAATTAGATCCACAAGTGCAGAACAGTTGAAGTTTTCATTGTGACACTGCAACAGATTCTCTCAGATGATGAATGGTCACTTAAGTAAAGGATCTGAAGCTCGGGTAAGGCAACTTCCTGCACAGAGCACTTTTGCAAAAAATGCAAATGTGCAAAATGACCAGTCTTTTGGCAGTTGTTACATTTAACAGAAGCAGCAGGACAATGTTTATCATTGGCAAGATGCTGATCAGATCCACAATGATAACAAGCACAAAAAGGAGCTATATAAGATGTAGTGCCTGTAGGCTGTGAAACAAGCAGTGGCGACCAGCAGTAGAGACAGGCTGAGTATGTAAAGTCTGTACCAGGACTTGTCTATCACCCAAAATAAACTTTGCCTTCTCACCCACAACTTCAATTTGCATAGCAATCATAATAGCTTTATCCAAAGTCAAGTCAAGTTCTCAAAGTAATTGTTCACATATACAATGACTACATACATGTTCCACCAACTGATCACATAACATTTCATCCAGTTTAGTATCAAACTCACATTTAACTGCTATGTCTCGTAATGCAGCCACATACTGAGGAATAGTTTTATGGGCAGCCTGAGCATGTTTTCTAAAATCATGCTGCTCTGCAACATTTCTCCATGGAGCAAAATGAGCTCATAAATTCCTAATGGTGTCCTCCATTGACATACATTGGTTCGGAAGCATATAAAATAATATCTAACTTCCTGTTTCCAGATAATGACAAAGTGTTTTTTGTGTGCTTCCAGCCATTCATCCTGATACACTAACAACCAGCATGTAGTTATTAAACATTTTCAGACAAATATCAAATGATATAGCAGGTTCACTTGGGCATTGCAGAAATGGTGGAAGAAAAGGAGTAGCAGCAACAGCCATTGTAAACAAGCAGAAACAATTAAGTAAACTAAGTATAATAAATATAATAAAAACTAAATATAGTATATTAACTAGGGTGCATAGGAAATTTCAGGATACAAATCACTTTCTAGATGGCAGGAGTTGCCACCATCCACACTGATCGAATCACTTCCTTATGGGCAACTTCTACGTCTTCCTAGATTATGTAATGAAAACAAGTGAAAACTGAGGAAATAGGTCGGACATGTAACATGTTTTGACAGAGCGTATGATTTACAAACTCTAGAGAAAGCATTAACTAGGTTATTGGGTAATGGTCAAGAGTTTAATAAAGATAAAATCATAACATATAATGAAGGGATAAGCTCTAATGTAAATATGACTGGTGAAAGGAATCAATTATATTTAGTTACTACTTATAATAACAGAGAACATTTTTGAAGGAGTTTTAGCTTATTGGCCTTACTTGAGAAAGGACAAAACTTTAAGTAGCCTTTTACCTATTAAACCATCATTGTCTCTAAGGAGGGGACGTAATATTAAGGACATGCTTGTCCATAGTAAGTTTATTTCCCCAGATACACAAAGAATGTTAGAGCTAGAATGTTTGGTGCTATGCCTTGTAGAAGTTGTTCTATATGTAAATGTATAGTAAGAACTTTTGAAAAAATTAACAATGTTTATTTTGAGCCTAGGGAATTTTTTAATTGTAAAGAGAAGGGGTTATTTATGTCTTAAGATGTCCCTGCAATTTGCTGCATACAGGGAAACTAAAAGATCTTTTAAAATTAGGATGCAGGAACATCTTAAGAGATGTAAAAAATAAAAAATAAAAAGTTGAAAGTCCCGTAGCTACACATTTTATGTTACATCATAGGAGTGATGATAGTTTATTAAGTGGTAGCATTTTGGAAAAAGTAGAAGGTTTTGACAGTTTTAAAATTAAGAAGAGATTACTATATAAAGAAACCATTTTTATTTTAAAGTATGATACTTTGATGCCTAATGGCTTGAATGCAGAGTGTAATTGGAAGGTATTTTATAAGGTAATTAGTGAATTATACTTACTGGATGTTTTTTGTCAATTGAAGTGTTAATGAGGATGTATATTTAACTGCGTGTGACTGCTGTTTTTTAATCTCTGTGAAGGCTTTTAAGCCGAGGTGATAAGATTTGAATAAAGTCTGTTTGGGGTCACTGGCCTTTGGTTGTATTTTAGTTTTATGTATAGTTGTTTTAACCTAGAAACAAGTAAGTACCTTGTTGCCAAATTAAGTTGCCAGATAAAGTACAGTTGTGTACACTTACCATAAATGTAGATGTTCAAGTGTATTCACTGTTGCAGTCATCACATCTGGTTATCTGCCTGCAGGTAGCCCTCAACTGGCCTGAGTACCAGAGTCTTGGGATTTCTGCGGTGGATGCTGTTACTTCTTCCATGACGTCAGGGCATCAGGGGGTATAAAACATGCAGCCGACACCATTACATCAGTTTTTCTTACCCCAGATGTCAGGTGCCCCCAAAATAGGAAGCAATTATATGGTGTGGAACACCCCCAGAAAAAAGCAAATACACATAGTATGAGATATGCCAAACCAAAAAGGATAGGTGAAAGCAAGACAATCAGGGGGCTGGAGGGAGGGTAATCAGGACTGTAACAGTGGATACACTCGAATATCTACATTTATGGTAAGTATACACAACTGTACTATGTTCTTCATGTTTCACTGTTGCAGTCATCACATTTGGGTTGATTCCCAAAGCTAAGGAAGGGTGGAGGTAGGTTAAAAGGCATTAGGACTAGCAATCAGGCCCTGTAAGACTGCTGTGGTAAATCCAGCTCTGGATTTATAAAAGAGAGGCAAGTGGTAATGCTTGGTGAAAGTGTGTACAGAGCTCCAGGTTGCAGCTTCCAGGATGTCCCTGGTAGGGACTCCTCTGAGAAATGCAGTAGAGGTAGAGAATGTTGAAGTAAGTTGTCAAATAAATTTGTTTCTCTGGAGTGAGGAATGCCATCTGGGAAGTTGTGTTCAAGCTTGCTCCCAGGAATACAATCTATTGGCAGGGTACTAGGTGTGATTTATTTTCATTAATGGTGTACCCCAGTGAAGTTAGAAGTCTCTAGTCAAATGCCAGGTGCTGTAGTAGCAAGTCCTGACTTTCCACCTGAAGCAGGCAATCATCCAAGTATGGGTAAATCTGAATACTTCTCTGCCTGCAAAAAGCAATGGCTGGAGCTAGGCACTTTGTGAATACCCTGGGCTCAGTAGATAAGCCAAAGGGAAGTGCAGAGAACTGATGTGCATAGAGCCTGTCCTGAAGCCAAAGGTATTTCCTGCAAGATTCCCTTATGGGAATGTGCAGGTGGGATTCTTTTAAGTCCAGGGTTGCCAGCCAGGCATCCTTGGCTACCATAGGAAGCAGCTGTTAGAGAGTTAGCATTTTGAATTCTGGAACCACCAGAAAGGTGTTGACAATAGATAACTCCAGGATAGGATGCCAAGAGTTTTCTTTTCTGGGAACCAGGAACAGTCTTGAATAAAAGCCTTGTCCCCTTTGTTCTGCTGGGACATATTGAATAGCCTTGATGCTGAGGAGAGAAAGTATTTGCTTTGGGGCCTCCGCCACCTGGTTTGGGGGGAGGCCTGGTCATCCACTTAGGGTTGGGAGTGACTGGAAGGGGAATCTGTATCCTAGGGAAACAATGTTTAAAACCCATTTGTCGTAGGTAACGCATTCCCAGTTATTTGCATACAGGGCAAGTTTTCCTCCTAAAGGTGCAAGTTCTTGAGCAAGGCTTGGGGAAGTTAAGAATAAGTCATTGTGCAAGTTTACCATATGGGGGTGGCTTACTACTCCCTGTTTTGGATGTGGGAGCACCCCCACTGCTTAGATCAGTGCATAACCTGAGATTGAAGTCTTGGGGGGTCTGCTGCCCCTGGTTTTGGACTGAGAAGGCCTGGAAGGAACTGGAAAGGACCAATTCTTTGAAGGCCAATGCCTACTGAATCTGGGTGGCTGTACTTGTAAGAAATCTTTAACAGTTTGCATAGATTTAGCTTTCTCCTCCATCCTTTTGAGAACTTCTTCTGCTTTATTGCCAAATAGGCGCTTTTGGTTTATGGGTGCATTCAGTAATTTTGCTTTGACATGATCTGGCAAGTTGTGTTCCTTAAGCCAAGCATGCCTTCTAAGAACAGACCCAGTGACAGCAGCCCTACAAGATGCTTCTAAAACATCAAAATCACACTGCAAACTACGTTTACCAACTTGGTCAGCAGAATGAATTAACTCTTGTAAATCTTTGTGTTCTGCACAGTCAGGAATCATCTTCATTTTTTGTTTAATTAGCCCCATAATATGCTGCTGATACTTTAACATATGAAACTGGCAACTTAAAGCCCTGATGGCCACAGCAGAGGTGTATACCTTCTTACCCCCATCTGTCTAAAGCCCTAGAATCCCTGTCAGAAGGGGTAGGATTCTTGGCAGTAGTAGCCTTAATGCCTTTTATTCCTTGGGAAATGGTCTCTGAATCCGCAGTAGGATTCTTGAAAAGGAATTTGTGAGAGTCAAGTACTCTATAGTACCTGCCAGGTTTCCTGGGAGCTGGAAGCAAAGTATCCGGGGTAAGGCTGGATTCCAAGAAGACATCATCTACAATCACCAGAACAGGAGGGATAGCTAGAAGCCTGTGCTGAGGCAGGTTTAAAAATTCCCTGAGTCTTTTTTTAGACTGAGAGTAGTCCTGGCTTTCCCAGCAGAAATGCTCCCTAAGGGTATGCAGGGTTTCACCAAAAGAAAAATCTTCTGGAGGGGAAGCAGAGGGAATGGAATCCTCTGCATCAGAATCCTCATAAGTAGATAAGGGTAGTCCTGGTAGTCAGAAGGAACAGAGATATCAGATTCCTGATCAGAAGAATCAGAAGGAAAATCAGTTCTAGGTCTCTTTGAGGGGGAAGGCTGGCTTCCCCTAATTAAGGTAATAAGGTCTTCAGCCATTCTAATCATTTGTTTTTGAGGCCTGTGGGCCTGAGAATGTGCTTTGGTCATTGGTTTCCTAGGGGTAGTGCAAACTTTAGGCCTGAGAAATTCAGTATTTTTGGCTTGAAACAAAGTCATCAGTTTAATATGAAAATCGTTGGCCTGAATACACCCTCAGAAGCAGGTGCCTGCACAGCGGCTCCAAACCCATCCAAGGTAGAGACATCCGCAGGTTCCATAGTCAGGGAAGCATCTCGCGGCATATCAGACTCTGAATGGGTCTCAGTAGAGGCCTGCAAATCTGTAGAAGCGGGTATCAGGGGTTTGCGAAAGCACCTCACTGAGTACAGGCGGACTGGTGACTAGCTTAACGGATGCATCGTCGGCAGTTTTGGACCTATGTGGTCTGTCTCTGTCTTTATCCTTATGTTTTTTCGGAAGATCGGTAGTTGGATGGCTTACTGATGCCATTTCAGACTACAGAGATCGAGAGCGATAAACTGCCCAATGACGGATAGTTCGGGCATTGAACAAGGCACAAAACCGACAGTGAGGGGCATTGTGGTCTGGGCCTAAACAGGAGACGCAGTAAGAATGAAAATCACTATGAGGTATTCGCTTTCCATAGGCACGACAATTATTAATTTTTTCTGACATCGGTTAGAGCAAGAATAAAGGATCCCCAATGGCGTACTTATCTTTTAGAAGACTTCAGGTCTGAAACTCGAAGATGAAAATTTCAGGAGTCGGCCGACCAGCACTTGCGAACTGCTTCTGCTTTGGGCACCGCACGTCAAGAAAGACAGATATAATGGTGTCGGCTGCATGTTTTATACCATGTTTTATCATGGAAGAAGCGACAGCATCCGACACAGAAATCCCAAGACTCTGGTATTCAGGCCGGCTGAGGGCTACCTGCAGGCAGATAACCCAAATGTGATGACTGCAACAGTGAAACACAAAGAATATCTAATATAGACAGATTACAAATTTAGTATCAGTACAACAGTAAAGGGAACATCCAGTCCTTCTCACATCCACTGACTCTTGGTCTCCCTCCCTCTGCCTTCCTGTATATCTACCTAATGGCACAAGACGAGAACACAACAGAAACTAGTAATGAAGTCTAAACAAATGAAGCTATGAATGAAGTTGGTTTAGTTTTTAATTACTGTTTAGTTTTAATATAGTTTTAACACAGATTTTGATGTTATATTATTTTGTGTGTATCAGTAAGTGTTATGTGTATTTATTGTGGGTGAGGGTAATATGATATGCTGCATCTTTAAATGATTTAAGTTTAATGAATTTATATGATGTTTGAAATTTCAGAATGTCTGATTGGCGTTTTGTGTCATGTGATTGAATATAAAGTTATTGAGTGTAATGGTTGTTGTTGTGCAATGCAAAGGGACGTAGCCTGAAAGCTTTGCCTGATTTATATTTTCTTCATTAAACTTTGCCTGGTGTTTGAAGTCTGTTTTTTGTTTTATCTTGGTTGGTTGGGGTGCAGGAGATTCCACCCTCCCCAAAATACTGTTTTATAAGTTTACATGTTTCTAGGATCAGCACTGGGGCATACGCAGTAGTATATCAACATTTGCATGGTTGATGTAGTAGCCATTTAACGGTACTGAGACCAAATCACCTAAAGTTCAAATTACTGAAAATTCATTTCACTGAATCTCATTTCACTGTATTGTAAGCTATAGACTTGATGTGGCAGTGTGTAGAGTACTGCGAGGCAAGTAAAGGGTATATGCCCTTATCTCCACTGTAGTGCTACCTGGCGTTAGAATATATAGTTAGGGGGATGTGGGGGTGTAGCCCCCACTTAGTTTGGTTTTATATTGTCTGGTTTCTGTTAAGAAGATAAATAAGTAGATTTTAAGTTGTGGAAAGAGGTAGGCTTTAGTTTTGTGAGTTTGTCTATGGTTTCCCATTTAGTCTTGTGAAATGTAGCATTGTAAGCTGTTAGTGAAGTTAAGTTTTCAGTGTTTTGAACTTTAGGCGATTTGGTCTCAGTGAAATGGGATTTCGGTGAAGTGAAGTAGGTCCATATACATATATATATATATATATATATATATATATACACACACACACGCAAACACATATATATATATATTCACATTTATATATATATATATATATATATATATATATATATTCACATTTATATATATATATATTCACATTTATATGCATATATATATATATATATATATTCACATTTATATATATATATATTTATATATATATATATATATATACACACACACACACACACACATTTTATATGTAACCATCATCACCATAAGAGTATATTTCAAATAATCAGATTATTCCTGAAGGAATTTTTTTGAGATTTTAAGTATTTTCTTGTGATTTATTTCTTAGAAAAACTGCATTGCCGCCTACTTTTCGGCATTTTCTTGATTGCAAAAGTTGATATCTGGGTTAGAAACAGTATTTAGAACATACCTAGAGCCTGTTTACTGCATTTTTGTGTTGCACTTAATTTAAAATTGTTTTTTCTTAAATTGCATTTTTCCTGCCTCTGAATTAGCACACACGTGTTGGGGTCATTTATTGCACTGTTCTGACTAGTTTGCTACTTGTGTGTCTCTGCTATCCTTAAACAAATACAAAGAAATCTTGCTATTTTCCCACTTTCTCTAATTTAAAAGAAAGTTCAGTTACAGAGTTGCTGTTCTGAACTGTTTGTAAGTTTCTTGGAGGCCAGTGCTTGCTTGGGCTAAAGGGAAGTCTCTGTATTCACCAATGGCAGTGGTTAACACTGAGCAGCCTGCCTGTCCCTGTAGGAGTGGTTACTGCCTAGAAACTGTAGTTTTATTGGCCATTTTGGGTCAATTCCAAACTCCTTGATCTCTCTCTCTTAAAACACTGCAACCCTCTTTTGCGTGGTCTTGCGCACAGAGCAGCGCCGCTTAAACAAGTTTAAACTATTCCCGGCTCCACAAAGTCTGCTCTTCACTTTTTCCCTTAGAACTGCACTAAATCTCAAAATAAGCACTCTATTTTCATTCTAAAGCCCTGCACTTGCTCGTATAAGTAATCTCATAGATAAACACTAATAAACTTAAGCACTACATCCTCTTATACTCCTTTTAAGTACTTGCTCCCTATTGGTTCTTTTTGATCAGTCAACAAGTAGTTCCCTATATTATTCAGGCATGTCCAAAGGTCAGTTTTGGGTTTACTCTCCAGTCCAGCTGGTGAATCTGGAAATCTTGAGGCAATGTTACAACTGCCTTATGTATACAGACCACCCTCTCCTCCTCCCAACAAGCTCAAATATATGTGAGAGATGCAACTATATAGCCAAACTGGAGGCCAAGCTCTCTCAACCCAGTACTGGCACAGCCTGTCAGGAGGAGAAGGTAACCACACACACCATAAATCCAGTCTCACATAGACCTATCGCATCAGCAAACCAAACACATAAACACACAAAAACATACTCGGAGGCTCTAAATAAAAATCTGCCTAAGCAGCAGAGACCTCCAAAGCAGACATCCAAGTAACCCCTACCACGAAACAATACCCACATAGTACATAGCTGAGAAAGTCAGTGTGCCACACAGTCAAAGCCCTTAAGGCTAAACAACACACCTAATACACTAGTAATAGGTGACTCTATTGTCATACACACTGATGTCCCACTCACCAGGCTGAACAAGGAGAAGGTCACTGTAAGCTGCCTGTCGGGTGCCAGGATCCGCCACATAACACAAGCACTCAAGTCACTCCAAAGCAAATACAAATATGACTCCGTCATTGTCCATGCTGGTGTGAATGACCTGAGATGTACCTCCCTGGACTACATGAAAAGAGACATAGAGGAGCTCTTTGATCATGTAGCCCAGGCCGGTATGACCCTGACCTTGAGTAGCATCTTACCCTCACCAAGAATGATGCCACAGTATAAAGACAAAAAAGATCAATTTTAACAATTGGCTAAAGTATTGGTGGCATTCAAAGGGGATCCAGTGTCTGTCAGCCTTGGATGACATGCTCGACAAGCCACATTGCTTCGCTAGGGACGGCTTGCACCTGTCACCCCTGGGTTTTTGAATACTGGCAAAGGCTCTTGCCTCCCCCATAGTGCCTTTTTTAGGCAAGGCTCAAAAGACAAACCCACCTCCATAGACAACACAAAGAAAAAAAAAACTAAGGGTAATGCTGCTCAATGCCAGAAGTCTAAACCTCAAGATGCACGCACTCAAGTCTCTCCTCAGTATGGAGAATACCAATATCTGTGCAGTAACAGAAACCTGGTTCAAGGCTCCCGAGAGCACCCCAGCATTAACAGGTTATACGTCATACCATGCTTTTCAGCCCCAAAACTTGAACCGAACCACAAAAGGAGGGGGAGTATCCATATTTATCAAAGATACCCACACCTCCAGGTTAGTGGCACTGCACGAAGCATCAGAGACCATCCATGTGCAACGAACAGTGGGCAAAACTGCTTTTCAGTTTGTAGCCTGCTACAGACCACCCTCCCAAACACAGGAACCTCACTCAGCTTTCCTGAGAACACTGGAGAATATGAAGGTCTCTCCAAACACCATTATATTGGGTGACTTCAACTACCCAAACATTGATTGGGAAAACTACTCAAGCCCAAACACCCTCGCACAACGGTTCCCAGAATTTATAAACTCAAATGCTATGGAACAACTGGTCACCACTCCCACAAGAGGGGAAAACATATTTGATCTGGTCATCACCAACATAGGGTCTCTATGTTCCACACCAGAGGTATACCCCTCATTGGTAAGATCAGACCATAAACTAATCTCACTGGACATCCATATTCCATCCCCACCCCCAGCCAAGGAAACCACGGTGAAGAACTTCTCAAAAGCAAACTTCACACTTCTCAAAACCGAGGTGGAATCCTTCAAAGCCCCCAGGCCAGTGGAAAATACGGCCCAAATTTGAGAATCCTTTATAAAAGCATTCTATGGACACCTACAGGAATGCATGGAGCATGCTATCCCAAATAAAACCAAGACTCACTCCTCCAAAGGCAGGAGACCTGTCTGGTGGACCCTGGCCATAAATAAGCTATACAACAGAAGGAGAAAGCTACTACATGATAGAGCAAAATCCCAAAAAGGGAAGGCGTCTCTGATCAGTACTAGCAAGAAACTACGATCCCTCATAAAATCATCTAAGGCCAGCTTCGAAAGAAAAATTGCACAAGACACTAAAGATAATCACAAGGCCTTCTTTAGTTATGTCAGAAACCTGGGAGGCAACTCCCAGATATGCTCTGAGTTAGTGCAAGATGACAAAAAATACACTGAACCCACAGACATTGTCAACATCCTGGCAGAAAGGTTCAGTGCAAACTTCTCCCCTTCCCCAAAAGAGCAAATGTCTATCCCAACAGAGTGTAGCCTTCCTGAGATCACAGATGCACAGGTGAGAGCTGCCCTATCCAAAGCAAAAAACACAGCATCAATGGGGCCAGACAGTGTCCCGGGCTGCGTCTTACACCAGCTCCAAGAAGAACTAAACCCTCATATAAAGTCACTGTTCAATCTCAGCCTTCCTACAGGATATGTACCCAAGGAATGGCATACAGCAACAGTGGTCCCACTCCACAAAGGTGGTGCCACAACAGACCCCAGAAACTATCACCATATAAGCCTGACTAGCCTGGTCTGCAAAGCTATGGAGCGTATCATCATGGAAATCATAAACAAAGACATTGGGAACCTCCTGACACTGGATCCTACCCAATTCAGCTTTGTTAAGGGCAGATCTTGCCTCTTGAATCTGGTCAACTTCTTTGAAACAGTTACCAAAGCCATAGATGAAGGGAAGGTAGTCCACACAGCCTACCTGGACCTAGCAAAAGCCTTTGACACAATACCCCACTCGGGCATCATAAATAAGCTCACCAGCTTAAATACCAACCCTATGTCACAAGATGGGTTGCAAACTGGCTCAGGGATAGAACCCACATGGTCAGAATAGCAGGTGCCATGTCAGACTCTAAACCAGTTACAAGTGGCATCCCATAAGGCTCAGTCCTGTGGCCTCTCTTGTTTGGTATATATTTCTCTGAGGTACAGGCTAACACAGGTGGACTATGGCTGACCAAGTTCACAGATGACTGCAAACTGGGTGCCATAAGCATCCTCCAAAAGGGTCTCACAGAGATGGATAACTGGTGCCAGAGCCATGGCCTGAAGCTAAATGCCAAAAAGTGCATAGTGATCCCCTTTGGGAAAAACAAAGTGCCCACAAATTACCACATAGGTGGTAATCCATTAAGTATGGAAGAAGTAATTAGGGACTTGGGGACCCAAGTAGATAGCAATCTCTCCTTTGACAATCACATTGCCAAAGTGGTTAGAAAGACCTTCTATATAGCCCACCTTATCACGAAAGGGTTCACATCTAGATCAAGAGAGGTCATTGTGCCTCTCTCCTCATCACTTATCAGGCCCATAATTGAATACAATGCCCCATTTGGGATGTTCCTTACCCGACACCTGCAGCAACTGGAAAGACCCCAAAAGTACCTCATCAAGAGGATCAAGGGGCTCAAACAGATGCCCTATGCAGTTCGGCTAAAGAAACTCCAGCTCTACTCAGTAGCATACCGCCTACTCAGAGGCGATCTGTGTCTGACGTATAAAGCCATGTCCAACTCAGAATTAATGGACATGCTTCACCTCAGGAAATCCAAATCCCTTAGAGCTACATGCTCCAGGGACTTGAACCTCAGCACAGAAATAAATAGGACATGCTGGAGAGACAGATTCATATCCCAGAGGCTTCCCTCACTCTGGAACAAAATCCCAATCCATGTTAGGCAGAGCCCCTCACTGACCCTCTTCAAGAGAAATCTTGACGAGTGGATGGGAGATCATAAGTTTACCCCTGGGATCTCTTCTGTATCCCTGCTTGACAGAGGTACAGTAAACTAATCTTAAAAGGGCTACCTTCTGTGACCTACTATACAGAGGCACAGTCAACTAATCTAAAAGGGTGGCGAAAGCCAAACACACTCTGACTAGGCTTATAAATGCCCTAGGGCAGATAGCCTACTATCAACTTATGAACCTATAAATGACTGCCATAGGTGGATGTCAGTCCTCTTGTCTGATCTTTTACAGCAGTCAGATATACCATGGGCACATGGATTCAATTACACATTACAGACATTGGGGAGCCTCTCTATAAAAATAAATAGCTCTTTGCAAACTAAGCTGTTCTTTTTGGTGTCTAGGAAGTGGCAAACAGACTAGCATATGAATAAATGGTCTTGGGGAACCTATGTAAAAAGTGAACCATGTTTAATTTAACAGTCAAACTTTCTTGAAAACACAATTTGTTATAAAGGGTAATAAAAACACTCCTCAAAACATGAAATAAAATTTTGCATAATAAGGAGTAACAGAAAACATAAAAACACCCATAAATAGAGAAGAATAATCATGCACAAAAGTAGATGGATCTAGTACAAGGCTCCCTAGGTACCCGCCTAGTGTCCAGAGCATTGTGTTAGCTGGGGGGGGGGGGGTATAAATGCCACTGGCCACTGTTATGCCATCATTAAATTTTTTTGTGATTGCTGTATAACTTACTGATGCACAATCATGATCACTAAGTCATGGTCACTAAGTTCCGTGACAGTGTGTCAGTAACTGAATGTTTTAAAAAAATCATGCATTTTTGCTGCATTGAGCAGCAAAGTGTTTCACTCAAACAAAATTTCCTGAGTATTTTTCTTTTGATGCATAGCAGCTGTTGTTTAATGCTTTTTGTAGAAAAGCAAATGCTACTGTTTTATGCTGGTCGACTGATTGTTGCTATTTTCCTGTCCCTTATGAGCTGCACAGACTCCTTATATCATTCTAGTACCAGCTAATCGGCTGATGAAGAGTCCGTACAGTTCTAGTAACAACCCTGGGAATCATTTAAACACTGCAGTGCTTGCAAGTGACATTATGCTGCTATTAATAGTTTGAATATTTCATTTATGTTCTAGCCTCCTTGACTCTAATTTGTATTTTGGAGCTATAACTGGCAGAGCAGCAATCGACTGTCGGGAAGAAAATTCACACAAGTTTGCAGTAATCCTTGTGAGTCTTAGTTTATATTCTGCTAGGTTGCTCATCAGCATTGAAAAAACAATCTCAACTGCAGTTTGGAGCAAGCAATCCTCCAAATATAAATCCTCCAAATATACACAGAAAAAAGAAACATGGAGAGCACTAAATTACTACACTAAATAAATCTATCAACACTAAATTACTACACTAAATAAATCTATCAACAGTAGCAGAAGCTGCTGTTTTCATTGTTCTTAGCTGAATTTCATTATATGGCATCACACAACAAAACAAGGAAAAAAGTAGAATAGAGTACAGTCTACTTTGGACTGAAATTGCAGATAAATGTAGTAAATGTAAGTGTGCACCTGAAAAATGTGGGTAGAGAGGTACCTACCTAAATTGTAGCAATAAGCAATGCACACATTAGCTAGTTAGTCTCTATGCAGAAGACATTACCTTTTGGCTTAATTGTTTACGTCCATTACTTTTGCTGAGAGAGTTAATGTCCTCAAATGTTATGATAAAACCTAGAAAGATGAAAATTATGATACTTTTCCACATAGTTCTGCTTTGATAGTTTATCTTGTTAACATTTTAAATATGTCATAGTGCAGGCAGAACTACCATTCTCTAGTTCAGTTATTTAGCAGCAAGGAGACCAGTTAATGAATAAGGTGGGCATGTTTTCTCTCAGAAAGACTGTGAGTTGAGAGTAATATTTAGTTTCAGTGCAGAAAACCTGCTAGCAATGATTCAAATAAGGAAAATGTCATAAAGTTAATGAATAACTTAGTAAATGAGTCATACACTGTGACTTCAATATACATGAAATTGGATTTTAGGTGCTTTAATAACCAGGTCTGCTTTTAACCCATTTTATTTAATGTTGTATGCTTTTATAAACATGTGTGTGTGTGTGTGTGTGTGTGTGTGTGTGTGTATTCAGTTTAGATCTATTTTTCAGACTGCAATTAAACCACAATATTTAATTATGCTTTTCACAGTGTTAATATTTACACCCTTGTAATATTATATATTTTCATACATTTAACAATCTGAATGGGCATCTAGCCCTGGCTAATCTGAAGAATGCATGCTTTGTTAAATTTCAAGACAGGAAAGTGCATTAATGAACATCTGAGCAATCACTGACTCGCTTAACTCTTAATGCCTTTGGTCAAAGTATAATTCACTTCTGAACTACAGTTATTTACAGTTTCTATCTTGTAATTTTAAAGCTTAAATAAACCAATTTGTACATTACGTCTTGGATAACTACTTCATGACTGATTATTGGGTTCCCATTCTGGAGTTTTCAGCTGCCTTTGCTGGATATTTGGTGTTTTGAATTCTCTTCTCTTCACATGAGGCTGCTAGACCGCAGCTTTCTATAATGAGTGCTTCTTTCAAGATGGAGAAGGAGGTTGTGTACATGGTGGAAGTAGGAACAGACAAAGTAACTCTTTCAGTGACCGTACATAGACAGATGCTCAAAAAATATGAATGACAAACCTGATCCACATGCTTATTTTCATGAATTTCCGTGGCAAGATCTTATGAAAGAGATTGCTAAGGAAGTTGTGGTTGTGGGAAACCCTGTTTTTCCTGGATATAATGCTAGGTAGAGTTGAAGGAGTTCTAGACTGAAGACATGTAGAGCACTCAGGAGGACAAGAAAATTACAGGAACATCCCAGTGAACTTTTGGAGATATTGTCAGGGAGTCCATAATGACAAGTATGTCTTGGAAAAGAAACTTTCATTTGGGTGACGTGGGCAGGGGTCAGAGGTTAGCATATAGACATACTGGAAGGCCATCCGACATCTTTTTCTTATGATCATTACATTGCTATATCCTTGAAGTGTGCATTAAAGTTGCAAGGAAACTGGTTCAGTTTACCTTAAAAACTTCATATGATTTGTGCCTTGAATTAGAAGTTGGGTTAAATTGTCTGTGTGAGGCATTAGAAAACAATATACAATACAGGGCACAATACGTGACAGAAAGTGCAAGTTACATATATGGATCCCTTTTGATAAAGCAAGCTAAAACAGATTTACAACATTCACATTAATTTACAAAATATTGTAATACTGTTGATGATCTTGGATTACTGACAGGGATGTTTTATTGATGTTTTGTATTACTACATGTACAGAATAGAAAACTATTGCATTTATAGATCCATTTTTTTATTTTAATTATAGCATGTGTATGCATAGCTACAGTGGTCAGCCTTAATATTGTTTCTTATGTCAGGATGCAAGTCATTTAAAGGCACAGTTTGCTAAATTTATTTATGAGGATCATGGACTGTAAGGGCATAAAGAAAATAATTGTAATAAATCTGTATACAAGATATGGGACAATTGATTACTTCTGCCTTGATTGACAAAGGTCAAAAGAAGGATTAGATCCCTTTGCATGACAGAATGTGTACAAAAAGTAAACAAAACACATGGAAGAAAGAGTATGTGGAAAATAACGGATTTGTTGAGGAAGAAAATCAGAATGCATGCAAATCCTGAAAAAAGCAGGCAAGAAGGTGGAGTTGAGTGCAATCAATACATATGATGATTAACAAAACAGCACAACTCTGCTGTGGACAAAAACAGTAATGACATTTACCATACTGAAAGTATAACAAGAGAAATTGTGAAAGAAAAAGGGACGAGTAGCAGAGGCCCTAAAACATTTTAAATAATGACTGTTGAGGTTTAACTATTACACTAATACCATTAAACACATGAGGAGGAGATGGACTGTTGTGGAATGGCTTGAGAGGTTTGATGTGAACATTTTCAGTATCCAGGAGTCTAGAATTGTTTTCAGATATAAATGAGAGAGAAGGCAAAGGATATATAATAATGAAGTGTTTTGACTATCTGAAGGAAAGAAATGCTGATGAGGCAGTAACATCAGAAATCTAGAATTTTTAAAGTGTTAAAACGTGAATATTTTCTCTGTTACAAGTGTCATCCAAAACAATATTGAGGGCATGAAGGGTTAAATGACAATTGCTTTTCATTCCATTAACTTGGTGTTAAGTTAAATGACAACTGGTTTTGTCCCATTAGCTTGGTTTTAAGGTAGGTTGCTTGAGGATAGGATATTTTAATTTAATTGCAGCTTTAAGTAAATAAGGATTGGTTGTTAGGTTACCTATAAGACTTTCGGCTTTTCCTGGTTAGAGGTTGCCACAGCGGAACTCCAGTCCGCTCATGATTGGCAGTGGATTTTTACAGTGCCAAGTTGCCAGCCCTACGCTCAACCTTCAACCAAGGCACACCCATTCATGCTCGCACCTATGCATGTCTTTAACGTCACTCGATTGTGGGGAGGACATGCAGACTCCGCAGAGAAGGCGCTCCAGCCGAGAATCAAACGGGAGAACCTTTTGCTGTGAGGCAACAATGCTAACCGCTGCGCCACCGCTATGCAGATGTTAAATTCAAATAATTAACAGACACATTGGCACATGCTTAGATACTTAGCAGAGGCGTGATTAAGTATGCCACTGAGGCTATGTTCTGCTTGCCAACAGTTTGGTTTCTGAGAAAGGAACTTTAACAGAGAATATTTTTTCTCATACTAGGAAATTAAGTTTGGATTTAGACTGAAGGAAAGATAAAGGAAGGGCTTCAATAGGAATTTTTATTAGATGCTGGTCTTGCTCAAAAATAAGGAGGCAAAAATTATTTAGATTAAGTGTGGACAGACCATTTATGCTTCAGTGCTGGGATTCCCTGCATTTAGGTGTTTTTATCAAAATATAAATCATCCATTGTTATTGAATTTATAAAATTATTAGCATGATGATTTGTAAAACTGAAGTATGCACTAACCTTGCACTAACCTTGCACATACTGCGCTCTTCTTCTTATCATTGTAATCATTTTGTTTTGATCATGTAACAAAGTTCTTGCTGAAATAAAGATAAACAGTAGTCCAGTCTACCTACTTTAAGTTATATTTAATAATAATAAAAAGAAGATATTAAGTTAGTACTATGTATGTTAAATGTTAAACTGCTGAGTTAGTGGAGTTCTGAACAAAAAATGAAGAAAATCACAGTGATTTATGGGAAGAGCTTCTTAGGTAGAGCTAGAGGGCTTTAAGGAGAAAAATGTTAACACCAAATATGGAATGAAAGGGTAGATTTAAAGACAGTAAATTGTGGTTAAGGGCAATGCTAATGAAGAGCCCCGTTTCTATATCAAAAAATGTAAATCAGAAGTTGGATATATGTTAGTTTTAAAAGGTCATAACAGACAAAACAATCAGTTGTCAAGAAAAAAATAGATAATGTAATTGATAATAAAAATAAAAAATAAGAAATAATTTTAATCTTGATGAGATCAAAACTGTCTTTTCTAACTTTTAAAAGAAGACCTACATAGTCCAGATAGAAGACTTGAGTACTTCAAAATAAAAGTTTCTAGTCTGGCTCCATAGCAGAGAGGAATGGAGCCCTGATCACGACTCCAGGTGATCCCACCATTGGAGGAACCAGGCAGGAGGGAGAGGAATGCTTACATTTTCTAGGGAAGGGAAGGGATGAGTTGTGGATGCTTAAGGAGCACACAGAACAGTACAGCTTTTGAGTGCAGACCTGGAAAACCAATAATCATACTTAAAGATTGTAGAGCAGAACTGCTCCTGGCAAAGCACTTTGTGAAAGTGAGGGATGAGCAGTAAGGACAGGGCAGTGTATGCCCCTTTCACTTACTAAGCCAAGCATGAGCATGGGATAGACCTTCAGTTAAAAACCCAAACCACTCCTGATGGCTGCCAAAATGATGTCCCTTCCCATCTGGCCCTCACCACAGTGGAGGAACAAATGGGCTGATTGGCCAGGAGAAAGCTGATGATCAGCAGGTAGTGGGAACAAAAAAACACACACAAAAGCCAAAAAAATGGAGTCATTCAGTTTTGTGTTACTGAAGCCAGACTTACCCTCCTGAAAGTAACTTATTTGGAATCCTGGGACCTTCACAACAATCTGACTATTTCTGAATCTATAGCTGCACAGGTTTTGGTGAATACTCCGGAACATATTTTCTTTGTTCTACTAGCTCATTGCAGGCATATAGACCAGGCTGTTATTGAATAAGCCCACCATTCTGGTGCCCATGATTAAACTGGTTGGGGCCTGGGTATTCGCAGACATAGTACACAGATCCATTCAAGCATGTTGCTCTGTAGGTGTTGTATGCCAACACCTACAGTGGGTGTCAGTGTACAACTGCCATACTAAGTTCTTGAGTGGTATACAAGCTGTGCCTAGTACTCCATGGTGTACTAAGACTATTATACTCAGGATAAATGACACTGCTGTGTAGCACAACAGCACTGCGGCAACAGACAGCTCAGTCTTATACACCTTACTGTAGAGTTAGCTAAATGGACTGCTAAATGACTGTTAAATGCCACACAGTCAGTCACCATCTTGTCTAAGAATAATTCCCAAAATCCTTTTATTCCCTAGACAAGATGGCAGGCCAGGGGTGATTACTATATTATAGTAATGAGGGGATCTGTTGTAGTGTGAGCTTCACTGGAAGGAACTGGGAAAGGTGTAGTTGTCATAGTAGGCTTAACCGCATAGCAGGTGACTTCTTTGTTAGCCTGTATTTTCCTACCATGCATCATCATCATCATCAACCCATATAGAAAATGGGAAAAAGTGGGGTCAGGGTGTCATGTCAATTGTTGCAATCTTTCTCTATTCAATATCACTCTCCCACCTTCTTTAACACTCATGCCTGACTGCCGCAGGTCTCTCACACAATCCATCCACCTCTTTGCTGGATGTCCTAATTTTCTCTTCCCTTCTTGCTGCCTGTCCAAAATCTTCTTCACCAGATTGTCTTCTGCTTTTTTTGCACGTGCCCGAACTACCATAATATATTCTCTTCGACCTTTTCTGCAATTGGAGCTACTTTGGCTTCTGCTCTTATGTCCTTATGTCTTCATCTGTCCTAAAGTGTGCATCCTACCACCATTCACAGACGCTTCACCTCCATCACCTCTAACTTCTTCAACTGCTCTTCCTTTACTGCCTGGCTTTTTGTACCACATAGCAGTACTGGTCCTGCTACTATTTTGTACACCTTACTTTTCAGCTTCTTTGACATTCTTTTGTCATATACTACCCCTGATACTTTGTGCCAGTTGGCTGCGTTCCATCCAATTCTAGCTTTGGCCTCCTCATTCAGACTTCCCTTCTCAACCACCCCTCCCAGATACTTGAAATTGTTAACCTGTTCTACTATTTTCCCTTCTATCTCAATTCTCAGCTTCTTCTGATTTGCCCCATTTGTGCCATTACAACTGTCTTATCTGTACTCAGTTTCATTACATGAGCCTTCACTTTTGCATCCCATTCCCCTATACTTTACGAAAGTTCTTGCCCAGAGTCTGCTTGTAATGCCACATTGTCTACATACAGCAATTTTGTTAGTCTGTTCCCTCTGATATAATATTGTCCATCACCATATAAACAGCAGTGGGCTCAGAGATGAACCCTGATGCACATCCACTCCCACTGGGAACCCCTCGGTGAGACCAATCACTGTTCGTACTTGAGTCATTGGGTCCTTGTACATAGCCTGCACTAATTCTACCAATGTTTCTGGAACTTCAAGCCACCACAGGATTACCCAAATCAGTTTTCTTGGGATCTTGTCAGATGCTTTCTCCAATTCTAGAAATGCCCAGCTGCACTCTTTCCTCATCTCTAGCTTCTTCTCAAGTATCTGTCTCACTGCAAATGTCAGGTCATTTGTATCATCTTAATCTGGATCCAAACTCCTCATCTCCTATCTTACTTTTTACGAGTCTGTGTATTTATCAGTCGCCATCTCCAGAACTCTCCTACTATGGATGTCCTATTTGTTCTTGTGCACTGGAACTAGTACGCCTATTCTCCGGTCATTTGGGAAACGCCTTTCTCTCCATATTGTTGTGAGAACTCTCAGGAGACATTTCTCCTCTATCTCACCTAAGATCTTTATTACATCTGCTGTTACCTCTTCTAAGTCTGTGGCTTTTCCTGGCTTCATTTTCCATAGCACTGCTCTTACTTCTAGGATAGGCTGTTATTTTTCTTTCATCATAGGCTGTGTCTGGAGCAGTACAGCTTCTGTGGGGTTTTCTTCATTCAGAAGCTGCTGGAAGTGCTCCTTCCATCTGCCT
Organism: Protopterus annectens; assembly: GCF_019279795.1. Classification (NCBI taxonomy): domain Eukaryota; kingdom Metazoa; phylum Chordata; order Ceratodontiformes; family Protopteridae; genus Protopterus; species Protopterus annectens. Next base: position 585,786,943 of record NC_056747.1, on the reverse strand, counting down.
TTGAAGTCCTGTGGACTGATGAGCAGGTTATTGCTGGCATCCTTCATGAAAGGGGCCTAACTATCTTCTTTAACTTTTTGTCTTTGCCTTGCATCCTGATAGAGTTTCTTGGTGTTATCTATGGAAACACTTTCCAGAAGCTGGTAGAGTGCCTCTATGCTTTGTTCTTTGCTATTGCAGCTCCTCTGCTAGCCTTTTGCCTTCTAGCACCAGCTTTTCTTATGTACCCTATTTCCATACCTGGCTTGGCCTCTTATCTGTTCTGTACTCCTCACACATGCTGTCTTGCGGTGTTGCCATTCTTCTTCTTCCACTCCACCTATTTCCTCTTCTTCATGAGGTGCTAGAGCCCTGAGTAATTTCATGAACTCAAGTTTTCTTTTTCTCCAATCAACTTCCAGCTCTACAGTCTAGTCTCTATTGACCTCAGAGCCTTCTTCAACCACTGTTTACAGTTGATTGTGGCAACCATTGGTTTATGCTATGGGCAGACTGTTTCACTGGGAATGACTTCACAACTGCTGGTTCTATCCTATTGCCCTTTTCTTACTAGGAGGAAGTCTACCCGAGTTGCATGTTGGCCTCTCCTGTGTGTGATCCTGTGACAGTATCTGTTGCTGAATCATGTGTTTGTCACCATTGACCCATTTGCCAGACAGAAGTCTAGAATGGCTTATCCTTCTTTATTCCTGTTGTTGTACCCATGTGGACCCAGGCAATCCTTATGTCCTGTTCTGCCTGATCCTACCATGCAAATCATTTATTATGTATTTTTCTATTTCACCAATGGTAATATGTTGCTCAGCTTTGCCAAACAACAGATTAGCCAGGGAAGGGGATTGCTGCACTGACAGGGACCGTGCCATGACACAGCATGCAGTCAGATTCCTATGGGTCACCCCCACTGGGAAAAACAGCACTTTAATGCTTATATTTTTATCAATGGTGTACATTAACGGGGGAGGGGTTGCTTATGTAATCTTTGCATGGCTCTGATGCCTGTGTAGTGGGACAGAGCAACATGCAAAAATAAATTATAGATGCATTTTTAATCAGGCAAGGTCGTGGTGGTGTAACTTCAGACCATGTTTAAGGACAGATAATGGGAAATAAGAGATTCTGCCAATAAATTAATAGCACAGTTATTTAGTTTATCCTCTGCATCAAACTTATGTCAAGCTGTAATAGCAGTCAACTGACATATCCCTGCAGACACGGGTGGATCCAGCACAGGGTGATGTAGACAGCTGTCTAGGGCCCAGTGCTGGCCAGGGGCCTGAATTTACAACATTAATTAAAAAAAATACTGCCCTTGGCTTTCTAAGCAAATTAGACATCTTCCAGAAATTGGCATGTTATATGATAAGAATATAGCAACAAACACCACAAACAGGAGACTGGAAAGTTTAGTTCAGTTTTTTTTTTTTTGCAAATGCAATTCAGCATGACAATGACAATCAGCTGAGAGAGACGTAACTTTTGTTTGCATGAACAGGTAGAGGCATGTAGGGGTGTGTGAAAAGAACAGTTAGTATTTAGCACTAGCAATAGATTAGTTCAACAAAGTGAGTGTGTATGTGTGTTTGTGTGTGACAAATGCCCCTGTCTAGTTAAGTGACTTGAAAAAGTCAAACCCTGTACCTTAGGTACAGCAGACTTAATCCTCCACACCAAATGCTAGTCTAACATCTCTGCTTTTATGCCTTATCCTTGAGCAAGTCATGTCACCACACAGTACTTTGGGTCAACTGGAATTTTGGGTTAGGTTACTTGATGGTCCAATGTGGCATGCAAACAGGTTATGGTGTAAAGGAAGGAAACTGATTGCAGTAAATATGGTATCATCATATGAGACGTTCTTTGAATGGGATCCTTGATTTCCTTGTTCTGTTGAATGTTGACAGTGTGTTTATTACTTAATTGTGAATAAACTGTACAGTATGAAGTATTTTTAACTATGAATATATTGTTAATTTAGCTTTTTTCAGGCAGACAGATATGATACACACTGTATTTGGACTACAACAGTTTGTCTAGCACTTGGGGCAGAAGAGTAAGACCATGTGCTGTTAAAGAGCTGCTTTTTGTAGCACAGAGTTTGATTCCCTCAACTTTCATTTTTCTTCTTTGTGACTCTTACCAAGTTACTTTACCAAACAGTACTCCTAGGCTGCTCCTGAAAAGGGAAACTTGTGTTCACTGGGCTGTCAAAGGCCGTTAGCAAATGTATTATAGATTCACACAGCCCTTATTACTCCCCTATATACTAAGTGAGTATGAATGCTAACTCTTGTAGTTTAATGGGTGTTCAGATTAGTTTCATTAGGTGAGTTTTAAGGGAAGAGTTTACTGTTTCTCATGTTAAGTCTATTTTGTATGTGAGAGTGTTTTGCTTTGTTTAGGAAATGGATATCTGTGGTTTGCGATAAAGGTTTTAAATGAAATCCAAATTTCTGTGATGATTGTAAAACTAAAGAAAATAGTATGTACACTGACAGGTCTGAACAGTTTTTATGGTAACTGGAGAGATAGCCAAGTAATGGGATGGCTAGCAAGGGCCTGATTCATTACCCTGTATACAGCCCTATTTGTCCACAATTCAGCTATGTTAACTATGGAGGTGTATGCTGTAGCAGTACAGAGTTATCATCCATTCAAGTGAGTCACATCTGTACTGAGTGATGTCAGAGAAGATAGCTTAACTTTGGTGACAGAGAAGACATAGGGAGCAGGTCAGCCCACCCCACCACCCAAAAACAGCACATTGTATGCAGTAATATTTCTGATTATTATATGATGTGTGGGTAAACAAAAGCGACTGCAGCATTTATATTATCCTTAATTGTTTTGCATTATTCATTGCAAAAAGAATGGATTAGTCGTTAATAGGCATGAATTGTGTAAGACAGTCAAAACATGTTGCAATGGGGTTGACATTTGCCAGGTCATACAGTCTGCATTATTTAGAGTAATGACCAGAACTGTCTGATGCTCTTCATGTTTCACTGTTGCAGTCATTACATTTGGGTTATCTGCTTGCAGGTAGCCCTCAGTCAGCCTGATTAACAAAGTCTTGGGTCCTGCGTCGGTTGCTGTTCCTTCTTCCAAGACGTCAGGTCGTCAGGGGTATAAAACATGCAGCCGACACCATTACATCAGTCTTTCTTGCCGTGCAGTGCTCGAAGCAGAAGCAGTTCACAAGTGCCGGTCGGCCGACTCCTGAAATTTTAATTTTCGAGTTTTAGAACCGAAGTCTTCAACTAAAGCTAAATACCCTGTTGGGGAAACTTTTTCTTGCTCCTTACCAATGTCAGTAAAAGTTAATAATTGCATTACTTGTGGAAAGCAAATACCTCATAAAGATTTTCATTCATACTGTATTCCTTGCCTAAGCACTGACCACGACGTACCTTGCTGTCAGTTTTGTGCTTTATTTAATCAGCACACTATCCATCGTCGGTATATTTTCACCTCTAAATATTTCGGTTCTCAGTTTAATTATCCACAAATGTCGTCGATTAGCCATCTGACAACCGGGATTCCAAAAAAACGTAAAGATAAAGACAGAGATGGCTGCCAAGATGCCGGTACTCAGTGAGGCACTTTCGCAGCCCCTGATACCCGCTACTTCTGATTCGCAGACCTCTACTGAGACCCATTCGGAGTCCGGTATGCCACGAGATGCTTCAACTATGGAACCCTTGGATGTCTCTACCTTGGATGGGTCCGGAGCCTCTGTGCAGGCACCGGCTTCTGAGGGTGTATTCAAGCCTACAGACTTACATATTAAACCGATGCCTCCTTCTTCTCTTAGGCCTAAATCACAAACCATGCCTAAAAAAATTGACGCCAAGGCCTCATGCTCAGGCCTCTATGCCTAAAAAACAAATGATAAGAATGGCTGAAGATCTATTAATTCTAATTAGGGGTAGCCAACCCCCCTTTCTAAGAGGCCTAGGACTGAAGTGATTTATGAATCTTCTGACCAGGATTCTATTTTTTCTGATTCTGATGATGATCTGGATTTGCCCTTATGAGGATTCTGATGCAGAGGACTCCATTCCCTCTGCTTCCCCTCCTGAAGATTTTTCTTTTGGGGAAACCTTACATACTCTAAGGGAGCATTTCCACTGGGAAAGCCAGGATTTTTCTGATTCAAAAAAAGAGGCTTAGGGATTTCCTTCTCCTACCTCAGCATAGGCCTTTAGCTATTCCTCTAGTACTACACATTGTTGATGATGCTTTCTCGGGATCTAGTTTGGCCCCTGATTCCCTGCCTCCTGCTCCCAGAAAACCTGACAGATACTACAGGATCCCTGAGTCCCACAAGTTCCTTTTTAAAAATCCTATTGCAGATCCAGAGACTATTTCACAGGGGCCCAAGGGCATTAAGGCTTCTACTACTAAAAATCCTACCCCTTCTGATAGAGACTCCAGGGTGCTGGATAGATGTGGTAAGAAGGTTTACACTTCTGCATCCTTGGCCATTAGGGCTTTAAACTGCCAGTTCCATATGTTAAAGTATTAGCAACATGTTATTGGACTGCTTAAACAGAAAATTATGTTGATTCCTGACTGTGTAGAAAATTAAGAATTACAGGATTTAATGCATTCTGCTGAACAAGTTGGAAAACATACTTTGCTATGTGGTTTTGATTCATTAGAGGCATCTTGCAGGGCTGCTGTTACTGGGTCTGTGCTGAGAAGGCATGCTTGGTTTAAGGAGCAATCTTTGTCTGATCATATTAAAGCTAAATTGTTGGATGTTCATTTAAATCAGGACCGCCTATTTGGCAACAAGGCTGAGGAAGTTCTTAAAAAGATGGAAGATAAAGCTAAACCTATGCAAACTGTTAAAGATTTTTTACAAGTTCAGCCTCCCAGATTTAGTAGGCACTGGCCCCCTAAGAATTGGTCCTTTCCAGGTCTTCTCAAGCCAAACCCAGACACAGCAAAAACACCAGGTTTCAGTCCCAGGGGACACACAGAACTAAGCAGTGGGGGGGCCTCCACTTCAAATCTGGGAATAATGACTCCCCCTATTGTAAACTGTCTCAATGACTTCCTTTTAAAATTTCCCAGCACTTATCAACTGACTGCCCCTTTGGAGGGAAAGATTGCTCTTCATGCAAAGAACTGGGAACTCTTTACCCAGGACAAATGGGTTTTAAATATAGTGTCCCAGGGATACAGATTTCACTTCCACACGTTGCCAACACCAAGCAGGTGGCAGGACCTATGCCCAAATCAGTGGGCAGAGGCCCAAAAACAAGTACTTTCTCTCTTAAGCAAGGGGGCTATTCAACTGGTACCAGAAGAGGAAAAGGGACAAGGTTTCTATTCGAGACTTTTCCTGGTACCCAGAAAAGACAATTCATGGAGTCCTATCCTGGACCTGTCTACTCTAAACACCTTTTTGGAGATTCCAAAATTCAAGATGCTGACTCTTCACCAATTACACTAGGCAAAGATGCCTGGGTGGTGACACTAGATTTAAAAGAAGCATACCTGCACATCCCAATCATGGAATCTTGCAGAAGATACCTACACTTCAAAGCAGGCTACACGCACTGTCAGTTCTCTGCACTGCCCTTTGGCTTATCTACTGCGCCCAGGGTATTCACAAAGTGCCTAGCTCCAGTTATTGCATTTTGCAGTCAAAGAAATATTCAAATATACCCATATCTGGACAATTGTCTAACTCAGGCAGAAAGCCAGGACATACTTTTGAATCATCTGGCCTTTGTACAAAGGGTTCTAACTTGTCTGGGGTATACCATCAATGAAAATAAATCACACCTGGTACCCTGTCAACAAATTACATTCCTGGGAGCAAGCTTGAATACAACTTCCCAGATGGCTTACCTCAGGCCAGGGAAACAAATTCATTTCACAACCTACTTCAAACAAGTGGCCACAAAAAGCCTGCTATCTGCAAGACAAATACTGCAAGCCTTGGGTTTCATGGCCTCCTGCATTCTTCTAATTCCATATGCAAGACTGTATATGAGGAAACTACAGTGGTATCTAAAAAGCCTATGGTGTCAACATTCTCAAGACCTAGAAAAAATTATTCCTATCATACCTTGCCTATGCCTAGAGTTCCTTTGGTGTGCAGAGGCCTGCCACCAAAACAAAGGACTACCTTTCACACCACCCCCTGCCACCCAAACTCTAATAACAGATGCATCAGACTATGCATGGGCGGCTCACCTGGCAGGGAAGTGCATTCCGGGCAAATGGAACCCAAGTCAAATGCACCCGCATATCAATCAAAAAGAAATGTTAGCTGTACAGAATGCTCTGACAGCCTTCAAGGACCACATTCTTCAAGGACAACTAATGGTAAAGACTGACAACACCACTGTTATGTGGTACATAAACAAGCAGGGGGGCACACATTCTTACCACCTTTGCAGACTAGCCATGGCACTGTGGAACACAGCCTTGAGCTACCAAGTGCACATTCAAGCTCAATTCCTGCCAGGAAAGTTAAATACACTGGCAGACGGACTAAGCAGAAACCTTATGGACCTACACAAGTGGTTACTGGAACCAAGGGTTTTCAACATGTTGACAAGCAAATGGGGGAGCCCAGATATAGACCTGTTTGCCTTTCCCCAGAACTACCAATTGGACAAATTTTGCACAAGGACTCCCCACAAACAAGCCTGGAAAGTGGATGCTCTGTCCTTCAGCTGGTAAAACCTATCAATCTATGCCTTCCCCCCTCTGCCTCTGCTCTTCAAAGTACTACTAAAAAATCAAACAGGACAAATCAAGGATTATTTTGATTGCTTCAGACTGACCGCGCCAACACTTTTACACCCGCCTGTGCAGTGTGTCATGGTTATCCCCATGGCACCTGCCTCAGACACCTTCCCTGTTGTCTCAACAGGAGAACCAGATTCTGCACCCTCAGCTTCTAACACTGAACCTTGTAGCCTGGCTAATTACATAATTAAACCTGTGATTGATATCATTTTAGAGGCAAGGAGGCCTAGCACTAGAAAATCCTATGCTGAAAAATGGAAAAGATACTGTGCCTGGAACAAATCTCAAGGGATGAGCACAGCAGAGCATAATTTACCTCAGATTTTACAATACTTAACTGAGATGCTTCACAAGGGCCTGTCTTTTTCCTCCATTAAAATCCACACCTCAGCCATTTCAGCTCATTATAACACCCCCCCCCCCACCCTCTTCTCTCATCCACTGCTCAAGCAGTTCCTCAGAGGGGCCAACCTGTGACCTTAACTTTGGTTTGGAGAAACTCACTCTACCTCCTTTCGAACCAGCTGCTACTGCAGACCTAAAATTTATTTCTTGGAAAACAGCTTTCCTTTTAGCAATCACTTCAGCTAGAAGGGTATCTGAATTACAGGCTCTTATGGCAGTGGAGCCTTTCATCATATTTCATGCGGACAGGGTGTCCCTCAGAACCAATCCATCCTTCATACCCAAGGTGGTATCCAGTGTGGCTCTTAATCAGTCCATTCATTTGTCAACCTTCTTTCCCAGTCCACAGAACAAAGGAGAACGGATATTGCATTCCTTAGATGTGCACAGGCAACTCAGATTCTACTTGGGCAGAACTAAACCTCAAAGGAAATCTGAACTGCTGGTAGCATTTGCTGCAGGGGCAGAGGGGAAGGCTATTTCAAAGCAAACTATTTCTAAATGGCTAGGCCATTGCATTCATTTCTGCTATAAGCACCATAGAAAACCTCTCCCCCTGGGGATCAGACGTCACTCCACCAGGGCTGCATCTACCTCTACAGCCTTTCTCAGAGGTGTCCCTACCAGGGACATCCTAGAAGCTGCTACATGGAGTTCTGTACATATTTTCACCAAGCATTACCATTTGCCAATTTTTTCTAAATCCAGAGCTGGCTTTGCCACTGCAGTCTTGCAGGGCCTTATAGCTGGTCCTAATGCTATCTAAATTCCTCCTCCCAACCACAGCTTTGGGAATCTACCTAAATGTAATGACTGCAACAGTGAAACATGAAGAACATAGTACAGTTGTGTACACTTGCCATAAATGTAGATGTTCAAGTGTATTCACTGTTGCAGTCCTGGTTACCCTCCCTCCAGCCCCCTAACTTCTTTTGGCTATACCTCTACTTTCCTTTACTATGCTTAAAAGCCTTTTTGGTGTATTTGCTTTTTTTGTTGGAGGTATTTCATTGTAATTTTATATTTTATTGCTCCCTATTAGGGGGGCACCTGACATCTGGGGCAAGAAAAACTGATGTAATGGCGTCGGCTGCATGTTTTATACCCCTGATGACCTGACGTCATGGAAGAAGGAACAGCAACCGATGCAGGACCCAAGCCTTTGTTAATCAGGCCGACTGAGGGCTACCTGCAAGCAGATAACCCAAATGTAATTACTGCAACAGTGAATACACTCACACATCTACATTTATGGCAAGTGTACACAACTGTACTTTTCTTAAACTGCATGTCTAGTAACTATCAACATTTTATTGTTGTTCGCCAGCCATTCTTATTGTATAGCTCCTCTAATTCTGGAAGCGTTTATTCAGTATTATCAGCACACCCATTTTAATGCAGCAAAGGCGATTTCTTTTTCAAAGGCAGCAGGCATTGCATTGGTAGATGAAGCAGTGAAATTCAAAGCAGTTTGCCAGCAGCAACATCTGGATTAGTAATAGGTTTCTTTAATATGGCATTTTTCAGATGATGTTTACTTCTGCAGAGATTGTGAATATTGACTTAGCATATTTTATCAGGTAGTTAATATATTTCTTATACTGTCATGAATGCATTCTGATTACACTGTGCTACACATGGTGGGGTGTTATGGTATGATGTTATTGACCTTTATACAGTCCCTCCAAAGTTACTGATAAAATACATGTAATTTATTTCTTCATAGCAATAGGAGATGTACACAGTCAACAAAGTGGCTATAACTGCTGCTGGTGGGGAGTTATGGTATGATGTTATTGACCTTTATACAGTCCCTCCAAACTTACTGATAAAATACATGTAATTTATTTCTTCATAACAATAAGAGATGTACACAGTCAACAAAGTGGCTATAACTGCTGCTGGTGGGGAGAGGGGCTATCTGTGGATGAAAGTACCTTATGCTCGTATTATCTTCTCACTTTTAAACTGTCTTTATCCTGGCTTTGCAGAACTACTTTGTGTGAATTAAGTTGGAATACTTTGGCTACTGTTTGTGTGAAACAAATTTGAAATGTGTGACATTGGTCATTAATATTAGCATTTTTGCTATTATTATTATCCCACAGATATCTGAGAAGGATGCATTCAGCAAAAGAGCTATAATTACTGGGTTTGAGGGATATCTGTGGATAAAAATAACTCACCCTGCTGAAATGATAAAATTAAAAAGTCAGTATTCTCTTTGCAGGACTAGTTTGGATTTCTGTAAAGCAAATTGGAATACTTTTCTGTGACCATTTGTATTTCAATCAGATACACAATATGTACACAGCTGATAATGTGGTTTTAATTGTTCAATATGGATATTGGTAGATTACAATGACAGCAGTTAGTCTTTTATGGTTGAAATATTCTGAAATGAGGACTTTTGCCATTACTGGTTCTGTTTTGTTTCACTGCTTACTTGAAATGTGTGCTTTGAACATTCTTCTAACAAATCCTAACAAATGTTGCTGTATTAAACAAGAAATGCAAATTAAAACAATCAAGATGATGAATCAAAGAACAGATTATTTATACATGGTCCCAAAAAATGTGTGTAGGGGGGTGTCCATAATTTGAAAACAGGCCAGGCCCAAAGGTACACTTAATCCACAACTGATCCCACAATATTTATAGAGTAATAAGAGCATCATCATATGAACCATGCTCTGTGGGTGTAATCCTTGGTTTCCTTGTTTTATTGACTGTTAATAATGTGTTTATTATTTGGCTGTGAATAAACTGGTCAGCATGAATTCTATGAGTTTAATGTTAATATTTTAACTATGAACATATTTTTACTTTAGCTTTTTTTATGCACACAAGTGTAAGATTCTCTGTATTAGATGATTGCATTCTGCCTGGTACCTAGTTCAGATAAGTAAGGCTATCAACTGTTATTCAGCTGCTTCTGTAGTGCATGGTTTCCTGGGTTGCCCTCCAAAAATGGACACTTGCATCCAGTGAAATGTTACAAGCTGTTAGAAAATGCATTGCACATTTCAGTTTTGAATTCCTGCACCCTTCACATAGCCACTAATTATTTCTTCACTATATTCTGTTTGACTGTGAATCCCAGCATGTCTTTTGTAGTCTAACGACATATCCCTGCAGACAGGGCTGGATCCAGATGCATTTGTATTATATGTAAGTTTCAGGGGAAGAGAAGTTTACTGTTGCTCATGGTAAGTCTCTTTTCAAAGTGAGACTTTTTCTTGTTTCACAAATGCCTGTCAGTGTTTTATTGTAAAATATGAAATAATGGTTTTAAATACAAATATGATTATTGTAAAAATGAAAAAGAAACTAGTATGCACACTAGCAAGTTTAAGCAGCTTTTTCTTGTAATTGGGGAGAGACAACCAAGTACTGGAATAGTTATATGCCTGTTGGGGGACAGTCCATTACCCCACATAGGGCCCCATTTGGCCATAATTCAACTCTGCAAGTGGGACTTTGGTTAAACAGTACTTTTATTTATCTCTGGGTCTTAAAGGACTGTACTATAACGTTTGTCAGATTTCAGAGCTGTAGTCTTTTATCAGCAGGAGGGGCTTACTATAGCAATAACCCACTCCTGGGTGTGGGTAATGCTGGATTTACCCACGGTTGGCGTGGTTTGGTCCCGAGGGCCGAGGACCAAAAGACAACTGGGTAATCCAGCATTACCCACCAGAAGTGGGTTATTGCTATTATCATGGTGTTAGTTTGCTTTGTATTATATTTGTATTGTTGTTATTTAGGTTTTGTTAGCTTTTTTGTATTCTTCCACTTTTGTGAGATAAAATAGTCCACACTTTCAGTTTGTTTTATTTTATTATTGTTTTTGAAGGGATGTAATCAAAGGGTAGGTGATGCTCGTTATAAAATAGTTTAAGCAGTGTAGAAGTTTATAACGTGTAGTTATGTTTTACTAGTTATGGGTATGTTGAAATGTGGTGTAGTGTTAATTTGTATTAATTTTTTAAAATATGTACTTTTAGTAATTGGTCACTAGATGGTGGTGTTGTATGCGGTTTTAGAAGATATATGCTGATGTGGACGTTTGGTATGGTGTGTGTTTTCACTTTGAGGGATGTGTGGTGTGTTTTAGTATGTATATTTTGGAGTTGTGTGTGTATAGGTATTGTAGGGAATATAGGTGAGTGAATAGTTTTATGAGAATGCTTGGTTTTGTTGTGTTATAACTGGTGGTTATGTAGTGTGTGTGTGGTGTATTTGCGACTGCATGAGTTTTGATTTTGTTTGTGTTCGAGGTGAGGGAATGAGAAATATTGTATGGGAAATGGTTAATTTTGTCTGTTTTACTTGAATTGTGTGGTTTTTGTTTTTACATTTAGTGTACGTTAATGTTTACTTGCTGTCGCCGCAGCACGATATTTAGCGACCGGACTTGTTTCCTTGTTTCTCGTACGATTTACTATGTGCATGCTGGTTGGATTAGCCAATCAGCATGCACGTTTCTCGACTTTCCGATCTTCGCATGGTATAATTTTGCATAATTTCTTGTCCTTACAGAAATATTTCTTTGCTACAAATCACTGAGGATTAAAATCAATAAATGATGCCAGACATTAGAGCTTCATACTTCTTATTGTTAAATGAAAGGGTTCTGATGGACTGCCTATTGCCATCCAAAGATGCCATGATATGCTCTCTCTCTCTTCCGTGCACAGACACAGACCTGGACACACAAACACATTACTTTGTTGTCTTTTTTCTTTACTTTTATTTTATAAGTTTATGCTCATTAAACTGTAATGTCCATCGTTTATTGAGAGTAAAACTTGATTTGATTTTTTTCTTCCTAATTTTCACAGCACCTTAACATGTTGCCATGAAGTACTGAATTTGTTTTATAGCAGATATTACCTGTACATTATCTACCTGATGAAGAAATGTTCATTCTCTAGTCAGGGCGTAATGTACAGTTTGCTCATTCTCTAAGAATAATTAACATAACAGACAATTAATGACACTGTTCACATACACACACACTGATAAATACTGACATGAATATTTCATTGCAGATGAGATTGGTCACTTAAAGTTACTGGTAAACATAGCAGACCTTGCAGGAATGTGCCCTTCTTCCATTCCTTCCTTCCTGGAATTTACATTATCTGCTAACTTTGCTATTCAGATCAATACCAAATCCACCCCACTCTCACCCAATATCAATGTAAGAGTGTTGAGTAGAGGCTGTAGCAATTTGCTAAACGCCATTGCTCAGAAAGGGAGATAAGAGCTTGATAAGGACTGACCAATTAGGAATGCACCAGCAATGTGAAGTCACATATTTACACAGTAACATGCTGCATTTCCTCTGGAAAACAGTGCAATGCTTCCTTACGAGGCATGCATGAGGTGGAAAGAGTTTGACATCAGTTAAGGAATTAAATATTATCACAGAAATCATAAATAAAAAATCTTTTCATCAATGATGTACACACATATATAACATGGGTAAACATTTTTTTCCTTTTTTATATATCTCTACAGTTGAGTAGGAGATAGACTACAGCAGTGTAGAGCACTGATAAGCTACAAGCTTATGAGCATTTTAATTCAAATATTTAACTTTAAAAAAAGATTAATTTATTCCTATAATAAGTATTTTGTAGGCTAATTGATGGATGTGACTGAAAAAAGAACAATAGAAATAAGTGTCATATTCTATTGAGGTACTACACTGAAATAAAACTATGCATATCAATACAGCATTTATAGGTACGGATATTATTAGTAATGCCAGGTTTAGGTGTTAACAGTAATCCATAAAGTAGTACATCAGTAATTCATACACATAATGTAAAAAGTATTTATGTTGAGTGCTAAGATTACCTTTTCTCAGAAGGTAGTCGATAGTAAGAGGACAGTGCATAGACAGATATGGTCACAGTTTATGAATTAAATAAATAAATACATATTTATTCATTTCTTTAAATAAGCTGCTATGTTTTCAAAACACTTATGAGTCATTCTAGTCTCCATTTTGCTCTCTCTGTTCTTCTTTCCCTTTTATATTATTGTTTCCACAGGTCCAGAGATCAGCTGCATGCCCCTCTGGTGAGGAACGTTCACATCTGCCATGGATGTTTTCACAGGATGGAGTTCATGGCCTACTTCCTTTAACCCCCCACCACCAGTACATGGCAACCTGGTAAGCCAAGAATAGCATGACCTTCAGGGCCTGGTTGAGGCACCTATGACTCATTCAAGACCTCTTCCAGCAGGTGTAAGACTCATTGGACCAGTCAGTTCTAACTATCAAGCCAGCTGAGGCCTCTACCCCCACACCATCAGGATTATCCTCTAAAGGTCCATTAGAGATGGGAGGTAATTGAAGTTTTCCAAACTGGGGTGTTATCTGCACTTCACACCTTTTTACCCTCCCCTGCCAATTGTATGCCTTTTCCCCCACCATTAGTACACTCTGATGTTCCTGTCTGTCTCATTTGTCTTTTATATTTTTAGATACTTATCTCTTCCTTAACGCACTCTCCTACACCCTCTTCCCTAACAGTCTTTCCTATACCCTTTTCTCTTACCCCTTCCTCAGTTTCCCCTTTAAAAAATGATAAACAACTGAGATCATACCACAGATAATTTGATGGGACACATGTATGAGATAAAGCATTAAGCAAGCCTCTGTCCTTAGTAGTACAGGGTACAGTTCTGGTGTAAATGTCCTGTTTTCTATCTATATGGACAGGAATAAACACTGTGTTATGTGGATGGGGAGTCTCTTCCAGAGTAGTGGTATCCTCTGTGAGATACACCTCACCCTCCAAACTGTTCTGTTGATATTGCAGAAGAGGTTTATTTCCCTAGACCAAGTATTTTTGATGCCATTTGACTTGCTGATGTAATTTAGTCTGATCGACCAAAACTTATTAGTATCAGTTCTACCAAATGAAAAGTATCATTTAAATTAATAGGGATCTGGATGTTATTCCCTTTAGAAAACAAAGAAAGAAAGAGAACCAACAAAAAAAAAAATAAATCTAAAATTCCTAGAAGAGCAATCATTTAAAATTAGATTAATTTAACAGCTTAAAAGTATAATGTCTTTTAACAAGTAACATACACATAATAGGGAACAGTATAATGTTGATTAGCTGTATACTAGCATGGAGTGGATGTTAGACAGCAGTTCACAGCAGATGAACTTGCACACATACACAGGAAAGAAAATGGGAGGACTAGGTCCTCTAACTTAAACGGGCCTAGCCCTACAGGAACGGAGCTCGGGAAGGAAAGAAAGGTAAACTAGGTCCTCTAACTAAAACGGACCTAGGGGGCACAGAAACAAGTAGAGAGACTCGCACACACACTAGAACAGGAATATAATCTAAACTGAGGAAAACACAAGGAACAAGGTCAATAGAACCTCGTTCTGTCTGTAACAGAAAATATAAGCAAGTGGAAACTCTGCAAAAAAGTTATTATTTGCAGTATTTAAGCAAGCACACACAGTCTAAACTATGCACAAAAGGCGCCTACAACTACTAATATAAAAGGGATGAAAAGCAGTCGATAAAGGAGTCTAAACAACTATAACAACAAAGTAATAACTGGCACACAGGATACCAAGTACTATAAGGCTAACAGCCAACTGTACTTAAACAAATTGCACACAAAAGGTGCTCTACTAAACGTTAACTATCTAAATGCAAACACTACACTAACTATAGCTATAAAAAGCTAGATAACACTTTCAAAATTGAAAATAGAAGATTTATCCAATTTTTTTTAAGAAAATGTGTAACACGTAGCCACGGCCAAGAAGAAGCACATCCGAAATCGTCAACACCACAAACGATATTTGGGGATTGTACTGGTGCACCATGGGATACACCTACCTAGCCACGAGCCAACTGGAAGACTTCGAGCTTGTAAATAGGCTGAGTCAGAGCCGAGGATCGGCTCCGATCCCATATGTAAGAATGAAGGCAAAATAGGACTACAGAACAGGTTTATTTCCCTAGACCAAGTATTTCTGATGGCATTTGACTTGCTGATGTAATTTAGTCTGATCAAACAAAACTTACTTGTATCAGTTCTACTAAATGAAAAGTGTCATTTAAATTAAATGGGAGCTGGATGTTATTCCCTTTAGAAAACAAAGAAAGAAAGAAAGAGAACCAACAAAAAAAAAAACTTAAATCTAAAATTCCTAGAAGAGCAATCATTTAAAATTAGATAAATTTAACAGCTTAAAAGTATATTGTCTTTTAACAAGTAACATATACAAAATAGGGAACAGTATAATGTAGATTAGCTGTATACTAGCATGGAGTGGAGTTTAGACAGCAGTTCATGTTATAAATATAGCTGAATAATTAAAAAAGTCAAACCTTGGCTTTTAACAGCCTCATGTCAATTAGTAAGCATATGCCCATTATAAACTCCTTTGACATGAAATAATCATTATAGAAATCAATAAAAATTAGTAGAATGAAAATATGAAAAATAACAGAACAGATAATGAAAAATTGCATAAAAATAATTGTTAGTTCCATTAATAATATTTAGCTTAAATAAGATTTGTAAAAAATAGTTAAACAGCATAACCACTTTTTAATTAACTAACATATCAGTGAAAAAGAATTTCATTTTCAACTTGCTCTCCAAACCCTGAAATGTAACATAAATGTTTGAAAATAAAAGTAAATATTGTAAAATCTTATGTTATCAAAAAAATGTAAAAAAGAATATTTCATAGATCAAAATCTTATTTTAAAATTCAGACCAGGGGCATTCAGAAGATGGCAGCTGACTTGTAAACATGCTGTTCGCACAGCTCCGCAAACAACTAGGGACACGTCAGTTAAACTAACCTAAAAATGCATACCAGAGAGTCAATATACTTTAAAAAATAGGCTTAAATGAACACAAGCTAGACAGGGGTTCAGGGAAGCAAATAGTGTGGGAAGAAATAGCCAGGGAATTGTTATGGCTAGGCTTGTATAGGCCCTAGGGCCGATAGCCTAGTACCAACCTATGAACAAACCAGGATTATTCCTTAAAAGCCACATTTACTTAGCTGCAAGAAACAAAAGACTTACCTCATTGCGACCAGGGCCTGCAGAGCTGTAAGAGAGCAACAAATGATGACAAATGAAACAGAAACCATGGACACACAAATAACTAAATCTAAGACTTCAGCAGCAATCACTCCAGAAAAAGAAATCTCCAAATGACCGAGAAAGACAAGTCAACTGAAAAGCCAAAAGGGTACAAATAAATCAAAAACAGACCATGTCCTCACTACAAAAGATTTTAAAATGGCTTTACAACCACTGCAAATGGTGATTCAACAATTTGCAGACCAGCTAAAATTCTTTGCTAACATAATAAACCAAATAGTAGACAGGATAGAAAAAAAAAAAAAAAAAAACAGTAGAAAATGAAGTTATGGAATTACAACAAAAAATCTTAGCCTTATGAGCTAGAAGCAGAAGAAATAATATTTTAATACAAGGGGCAACTGAAAAATATGAGCAAGTAAAATTAATGGAAGTTCTATACCAGATTATGGGCTGTCATTTGGAAGACCAAACGGAATCAAACCAGATTGTCAGTGAAAAATCACATTGAGCACTTAAAGCCATACAAGCACAGGATAAACTAAGACAAACTTATGTCAGACTTTTAAACTACCAGGATGTTTTTTAAAATTCTTGCAACCAAAAAAAAAAAAAGAAAAGAATAATAATATGGAATGGAAACAAATTTACACTTGCTCAAGTCCTGCCCTACCAAATTAAACAAGACAGACAAAAACTGCCACCATTTTGTGCATTTTTGGTCTCTAAAAGAATTAAATTCTAAATTAAATACCCTTCCATTCTGGTACTCCAAGAGAAAGGAGTTAAATACTCAATTGGAATGACCAAAGAAGCTAAACAAGCCTTCATTAATGCCTTTAACACTACCCCTGAGTGAAGAATGAGAGAGAATGATAGAAAAGGGTAAGAAAGGAATTAGTACAAACAGCTTCCATTAGACATAATGGACAAGGCCATAACCTACTGAATATATCACTGTGAATGAATGATAATTTCAAGACAGTGTTTTTTTTAGGCAAGGTTCAACTGACAAATTCACCACCGTAATAGGTATAAGCAAGCAAAATCTAAGGGTAATGCTACTCAGTGTTAGAAGTCTAAACCTCAAAATGCATTCACTTGAGGCACTCCTTAAAATGGGGAATATCGACATCTGTGCAGTGACAGAGACCCGGTTCAAGGCTCCAGAGAGCACCCCTGCATTACCATGCTATAATTCATACCACTCCTTTCAGCCACCTAACTTGGTCTGAAACATTAAAGGTGGAGGTGTGTCCATATTCATTAAGGATACCCACACCTCTAGGCTAGTTGCTCAGCATAATGCATCCGAGATTATCCAAGTGCAACTAACTCTGGGCAAGACCGCAATCCAAATTGTAACTTGCTACAGATCCCCCACCATGCCCCAGGATTCCCACTCCTCAATTCTTGATACACTGGAAAATATTAGGGTACAACCCAATACCATAATAATGGACGATTTCAACTACCCCACCATTAACTGGGAAAACTACTCATGTACCAACTCCTCTTTTGCTCAACGTTTTTTGGAATTCATAAATTCCAACACCTTAGATCAACTTATCCACACCCCCACCAGGGGCAGCAATATCCTGGACCTGGTTATTACCAACATGGGTGACCGCTGTTCCACCCCAGAGGTCAATTCCTCATTGGTCAGATCCAACCACAAGCTAATCAGCCTAGACATCCACATCCCGCCCCCACCCCCTATTAGGGAAACCACACTAAAAAATTTCTCCAAAGCCAACTTCACAACACCCATGCAGACGGACAGTAGAAGTACGAGTGCTGAATCCTACACAAATGCACTTTATAAGCACTTACATGAGTGCATGGATCGTGCTATCCCTAACACAATCAAGATGCTATCCTCCAAAAAAAGGAAGCTAATCTGGTGGTCCCCTGCCATAAACAAACTCTACAACAGAAGAAAGAACCTGTTGCAAAAAAGAGTAAAATCCCATGACTGGAAGAACTCCCTGGTCAGCTTCAGTAAGAAGCTGAGATCTCTCATAAAATCCTCCAAAGCTAGTTATGAAAACAAAATAGCCACTGATTCTAAATACAACCATAAAGCATTCTATAGCTATGTAAAGAATCTCAATGGCAACACTCAGATATGCTCTGAGTTACAGCACAGTGGCACTAAATATACAGAACCAACTGATATTGCCAACATCCTGGTAGATAGGTCCAGTGCTAACTTTACCACTTTACACACCCCCCTCACCCCCTAAAGGGCCCTTCTCTATACCAGAAGAATGCAAAGTTCCTGTAATCACAGCTGCACAGGTAAAAACCACACTCACCAAAGCCAAGAACACAGCAACCATGGGACCTGACAACATCACAGGCTGCATTCTACATAAACTACAGAATGAACTGGCACCCCACCTAAGCATCGTGTTCAGTTATAGCCTCACCTCAGGCTTTGTGCCTACTGAATGGTGCACAGTGACAGGTATCTCACGCCACAAAGGGGGAGCCACCACGGACCCCGGGAACTACCGCCCCACTAGCCTAACGAGCCTGGTCTGCAAGACCATGGAATGTATCATCATCAAACTTATAAACAAAGACATTGGTAATCTCCAAACTCTGGACCCCATCCAGTTCGGGTTTAGAAAAGCAGTCACCAAAGCCATAGATGAGGGTAAGGTGGTTCACACAGCCTATCTCAACCTCGCCAAGGCTTTTGACACCATCCCCCACTCTGGAATTATAGATAAACTCACTAAACTAGGTATAAATCCCTATGTCACAAGATGGATTGCCAACTGGCTCACTGAAAGAACCCACACTGTGAAAGTAGCAGACTCCAAATCCGACTTCAGACCAGTGACAAATGGAGTACCACAGGGTTCAGTCCTGGGTCCTCTCCAGTTTGGTATCTACTTTTCTGAAGTGCGGGCTAACACAGAAGGTCTTTGGCTAACAAAGTTCACAGATGACTGCAAACTAGGAGCCATAACTGAAACTCCTAACAATGTGGACATCCTACAAAAGGGCCTCACTGAGACAGATGCCTGGTGTCAAAGCCATGGCCTCAAGCTCAATGCCAAAAAGTGCATTGTCATCCCCTTTAGTAAAAACTCTGTACCCATGAGCTACCAAATAGGTAGTAGTCTACTTAACACCGAAAGTGTGATAAGAGACCTTGGGACACAGGTGGACAGTAGTCTCTCCTTTGATAATCACATCGCCACAGTAGTCAGGAAATCCTAAGTGGCACTTCTCATGACAAAAGGTTTCTCATCCAGGAAAAAAGAGGTCATTGTTCCCCTCTACTCATCACTCATTAGACCCATTATATATTAGAATGCCCCTTTTGGTATGTACCTAAAAAGACATCTACAACAACTGGAAAGGCCGCAGAAATACCTCACAAAGAGGATTACCGGCCTCAAACAGATGCCGTACCCCAGACCATCTCAAAAAACTCCAGCTTTACTCAATTGCATATTGCTATGTCAAACCCAGAGCTGTTGGACATGCTCCACTTAAAGAAATCCTAATCCCTCCGAGCTACACACTCTAGGGACCTAAACCTTGTCACCACAATAAACAGAACATGCTGGAGGGATAGATTCCTGTCCTAGAGACTTCCCATACTCTGGAACAAACTACCTATCTATATCAAACAAAGCTCTTCATTAGCACTCTTCAAGAAAAATCTTGATGATTGCATGGGAAATAGGAAATTCACCCCGGGGATCACCTCTGTGGCTCTGCTCGACAGGAGCACAGGAAAATAATTTTCTTGGGTGGCGAAAGCCAGGGTACCTTTTTGACTAGGCTTGTATAGGTCCTAGGGCCAATAGGTTAGCCTATTACCTACCTATTAACTTATGAACAACAACAAAAATGGTTTATGTACCTGAATAACTGGTGGTGATGATTTTGTGTACCTTGAGGATGTCAAGATGTCTGGACCATCTTTCCCTGCTTGATAAATAAATATGCAGTGTAGTTCCTGTTTCTAAATAAGGAAGTCTTTGTACAATGACCTGCATGTACTGAAAACATTTTTGATGTGAAAAGAAAACTATTAAAGCTGTTTTTGCTCTCAAGTGTATAAAAAGGCTCTATATATATTTTTCTTTTTTTGTTTCTCACTTTCATATTCTCTGAATTATGACTATTTTATATACTAAATAGAATGAATATAACATGTTTTTATAGTGTTCATACATATGAATATGATTGCATTAAATAAGGAAGCTGTGTGAAAAGCTATGTGAATTTATAGGGAAGTTAAGCTATTCAAATTATTCTCAGCATGTTCTAAAATACTTTTTACACTAACTAACTTACTTGGTTAAAATGTTAAGACAAAGAGTTTCATGATCATGATGATGGTTACATATACAGTTCTTTATGTACTGTTAGTTTATTCTCTTCCTAGCTGGGGGGGGGGGGGTGGCAGGAAGAGTTAACTGCTATTTGTCAATCTTGCTAATGTTATGTCTCACAAAATGGAACATATGTTATAAAGATATACCAAAGTACCATCCAACCATATACTTATAACAGAAGTATTAAATGTGGATAATAGATTCATGGAATGTTAAAGGTTTACAAATGAAAAAGAAAAGAAATCTATTTTTCACCTAGCACTTAAATCGAAAGTGGAAATATTATTTGTGCAAGAGACCCATATGACAGTAGACCAATGGACCCATGATATGGGGAAAGGATGGATTATAGCAATAATCAAATCAGGTAATACATTAAATAGTTCAGGTATGGCAATTATTAAGAAATCCTTAAATTATATTATTTTGAAACAAAATTCACATACTGAAAGTAAATGGTGTTATATAATTATTAAGAACACATCTTTTGATAAACCTGTGTTATTGAACTTATATGCACCTTGTATCAAACAACAGGAATTTATCGTGTTAATCTATAAAATACTAAATACAGTTAACAATCATATGACAGAGAGATCAAGTAGAAGTAAAACACAAAATGCTAACGCTTTAATGGCAATCTCTGACCTAAAAATAGACTAACTTATTTTTACCCTTTTCTTTTTCAAAAAAGGAATACACTATCAGATAAATTTACCTTCTCTTCTCATTGTCATATAACCTGAGCTCAGCTGGACCCTTCTTGATATCAGACATATTTGATTTTTTGTAAAACCAAGATATTTTTCTGATCATTCTAGAATTTCACTCACTATAGACTGGGCTAATACATCCAAAAACAAAACAAAAAAATGTAGTTATAACTGGACTTTACATCCCTACTTTATTCCAGAAAGAAGATATTGGTAAATAGATCATTGTGGTACTTGATGAGCATCTGTGCAATTTTACCAATTCCCAAATTCCACTGAACATGTAATGGACTACTTGAAAAGCACAAATCAGAGGTATATTTATTAACAAAGCATCATATTACAAAAAATGTACATTTCAAAAGAAAAGAAACTTAAAGAAGATTGGAGGATGAACTATACATAAACTATAACTTAAAAACAGTAAAATAAATAAATGATCTTAAAAAATAATTATATTTATTATATATCAAACAATTATCATTTAATGAGATGAAAATGATAGCTGGATATTCCAAATGGACTCCGTTTCCATCAAAACTACTAGCGAGAATAATAAGCATTAACAAAGCTTCCCCTTTAATAACTGAAATAACATATCAAAACAAAATCTATAAAACGAATGATGAAATTGTCAAAATTTTTGAACAGTTATATTCTCAGACATATAGAAAACAGAGCTTATTATTCTCAATCCATGAGAAAGAACAATTTCTAAACCAATTAGACTCAGCCAAAATCAACTAGATGCTTTTACAAAACCATTTACCCAACAAGAAATCTTATACATCATACCGAATCTTAAACCAAGCAAATTTCCATGGCCTGATGGCTATATTCAGACTTTTATAAAATATTTAGTCAAAAAAATTCAAAAATCCTGCTACATTTGTTTAATTGTATAAAACAAAATGGTATCGCAAATCTATATATTAACAATTGCATAACAATTTTTATTCCAAATGAAAATTTGGATACCAAAAACCTGCTAAAGTGCAGACCAATCTCTCTTATAAATATAGATATCAAAATATTTGCTCCATTGCCCAGCTAATAAACTGAAGTCCATGCTACCAAACATAATCTCACCTATCTAACCAGGATTACTTCAGGGCAGATAAACCTGTGACCACACAATAACCTTGGCTGCATTGATTTTACTTAATAAGCAATATAATAATTCAGTCTTTGCACTCACGTTGGATGCCTCAAAGTCCTTTGGTAGATTTAATTTAGACTTTTATTTTTCAATTTTACCATATTTTGACATAACGCAAGACTTTATAAACTCAATAAAAGTTTTGTATGCCAATACTCACACAACCTTATATATAAATAAAACTCAGTCCTCCCTAATAAAAATTATAAATGGAACAAGACAATGCCACCCACTATCACCACACTTATTATTTATATATATATATATATATATATATATATATATATATATATATAATTTATTTACTTATTTGTTAACCAGGAATGTCCAACTTGGAATGAGACCATTTTCAGCTGAGGCCTAGGGAGAAATGCTTCAACACATCTTTGTAATATGTATGTGTGTGTGTATATATATATATATATAGAGAGAGAGAGAGAGAGAGAGAGAGATATATAGCTATATATAAGCTATATATAAATATATATGTAGTACTTTTCTTTCTTCTCATAACACAAACTTTTCATCATATTCCCCTATTAAACAAGACAAAACTCACATTAACTGGCGTTGCTAATGATCTCAGTCTCTATTTCACTTTACCCAATACTGATCTTCCAAACATTTTACACTCCACTTGAGATATTTTCAAAATTTTCTAACCACAAACTAAGCTTGAATAAATTCTCTATTTTTTTTTGTTTTGTTTTTCATTAAATCCTAACTACAGTCTAATCAACTACATTCAAGAAACAGATTAAACTAAAAGATTCACTGAAGTATTTAGGGATAACTTTTTATCAGAACTTAAATCTGTTTTATCAATTCAATTTTATAGAATTATGGTCAAACATTGATCAATATATCCTTACATGGAATAAATTAAAAAGTGGCAATTATCAAGATGAACATACTACCAAGATTGTTATTTCAATTTGATGCATCCAATATAATAATTCCAAACAAATTCTTGAAGACTATTATTAAAAGTCTATCTAAATTCTTTTGGGCACCCAAATTAGTTTGTATTAGTTATCAAAAATTAATCTATCCCAAAAAGGTTGGGGGTCTGGGTATCCCAGAATTTAAACTCTATTATCATATAATAACGCTAGCAGAATTAGAGCAATTTCTGATTATAATCCAAGCAAAATGAAACGGAGACAACCTGGGTTAAAGGCTGGTATAATCATGTGGTCAGCTGTAAATATAATCCTAAGGCATTACCTTTTCTAAACACAGAAAATATCAAAGGAATTAAAATAAATATGTAAAAATAAAATAATAACTTTACAAAAATAATCAATATACTTAACCTAGCAAGTCTGTTCAAAATGTTGCAACCAATATACCTCAACCCAAATTTTAAACTAAATAATTCAATGCTTAACTTAAACAAGCACCTACTAATTAAAGAAAAAAAAAACTCTACTAGATGTTTATATGAACAAAAACCTTTAACTTAATGGATTGAGAAACACCTATAACCTTCCAAATAATTATTTGATCATGCTGAAACAGATAAAAGAAATGACTTCAGCCTTACTAGAGGACCAAAATGTTAATAACAAAAATATAAAGTTATGTAGGATGTTATGGAATACCTTTGTCCAGAAAAAAAATGATGTCAAGCACATATAAATTAATTGCATCTATCAAATACCAGGATACTATTCTATATTCTAATTACTGGACCAAATTGAAACCAACAATTCAAAACAGTCAGATAATCCAGTCGATCCAAATATCCCTTAAATGTCTCCCTTTTAAAAAACCTTTATATACTCAGCTAATGATAAACAATAATGCATACTTAACTCCCATATTACTTAACAAATATTACTCTATACCTTCAAAAAAACTGTTTACACTGCAAGGATCAAAAAGCTGATATGTTGCACATCTTTTGGAGTTGTAAATGCTCCTATAAATTGTGGTGTTCATTAAGAGACAAGCTAGAGAAAATGCGTTATGAAAAGTCCACTGTCTCATGAGAATTTGCAATTTTACATATCCCATATTAGTCTAACCAAGCAAAAAATACATGTTTTGATTACCCTGTTCTCACTATTGAAATTGTATATAACACAAAACTGGTTTGACAGATCTAATATGTTGTGGGATAGTTTTAAACAAATGGCAATCAAATATATTACAACTCATAAGGTTATAACAAAAAACAAAGCAAATGTTCCTACTGTATACAATTCTGGAGCACACTTTGATTGTATATTACAATAAACTCAGTATTCTCAATTAACCATAACCTCAACTAACTTTTATAATAGACATGATATGAAGGATATAAGCTTTAAGATTTGTAATTTACTTACAAATAGATTTTCAACATATCAAATTATACAAGGCACATAGAACTTTTGTACATACTTTTTTATAGTACTGTTCACTTTTGAAATGTGTTTTTATATGATTATCCATCTCTAAAACATTTACCACATGGTTGATGAAGTCTGTAACTGTGATACTGAAGTTAAAAAAAATTCTAAAACTGTAAATAAAAGATATTTGAAAAAAATCAGACCGGGGCTTATGTTGTCTGCTATTATACTTTAATGATGCTGCCACCTTGTGGGCATCTTAGAGCATCAGACGGTAAAATAAAATCAGCCATCATACTATGGGAATACACATCTTAGCTTCAAAAAGTAACTTTTTTTTTAAATATGCGAGAACAATTGCAATCTTTAGAATTACAGTGAGAAAGACAATGAATAAAAGTTAAAATACAGTTACAGATACAAGATAAGGTAACTACTGGTTAAATAAGACCATTCTATCTCACTTCAGCAGTTACCCATAAACATGAAGACAAATACTGATGAAGTTTGAGACATCTCTAGCATAATAATACTGTCTTTTGGCCTTTCCTGGTTAGGGGTCACTACAGCAGAACTCCGGTTCACTAATAATTGACAGTGAACTTAGTTTTACAGTGTCGAGTTGTCGGCCCAGTGCCCAACCTTCAAGGAAGACACACACACACACACACACACACACACACACACACACACACACACACACACACACACACACACACACACACACACACACACCTACCTGCATGTCTTTACATTCATTCGACAGTGGAAAGGGCATGCAGACTCCATACAGAAGGCGCTCCAGCCGAGAATCGAACTGGAGAGCATCTTGCTGTGAGGCGACAACGGTAACCACTGCAGTAGACATCTCTAGCATAATAATAACCAACCAAAAAAATACAAACTATTAAATCCAAAAGGCGCTGGAAGCAAGAGGTTCACACCACAAAAAGCGCTTTATTACACAAACCCACAAATTGTACAGATACGTGTTTTCATCACAAATACTTGGAGACTTCATCAGATAAATACATAAAATGAAGCTACTATTTAAAAACTTGCAACAAATCATGTGACTGAGGCCGCCAAAAATATTAAAGAAACAGTAACCATTTTATACAAAATTTGTTAAAACACAATTTCCAAACATTAAAAAAACCTTCATAAACATTAAATAAATACAAGCAACTAAAAATATTAAAACACATCATCTAAAATATGCTTTAAGTCTTAAAAAAACAGGAGATGGAAATTGTATCATTAATGCTTAGTGCACAACATGCATTTAATCTTAGTTGCTAGTCAAGCTGTTTTTTCTACAGTATTAAACCCCAGGGACTCCACTTCCACTTACAATATGCTATTCAACCATAACAAATTTAAAAACACGGTTCGGATAAACATTAATATGTTTAGCCAGAGCATTTTTTCATTATGTTTTTTATAGCATTCAACTGTTCATAAACTCCTCTTAAGCTTATATTTGCCACTGCTGTTTTCTCTTAGGGTGTCACTATTGTGCATGTACAGAACGACTGGCACCTGCTTCCACCAGAAGGTGCTTGCCTCATTGTTTTTATCCCACCCCACTTCCTGAGCCACTCTGGAATGCAGCATATTTCTTGCGTTCTCGCCCCAGTTACACAGTCAACCTACATCCCCCAACTTAAAGACATAGTCCCTTTCTCTGTCAGCATAGGGTGCAACCCCAATTACACTCAGTTTACACATAGCTCTTTCCTGACTGGCAGCCAGTAACATCACTAATCTCCATTACCTCCTACAAATCTCCATCTGCTTATAGTCTCACCAATACAATCAGTAATCTCATCCCTAAAGCATTCACACAATCAACTAATTTTAACAGCTCTACAGAAATGCACTATACTCACAGACACACAATGCTTGCCATCAGTTAACAGTCATTCAGTTACACAGTTAAGTACGCAAAATTAAGTGGCCACCAAGTATACTTGAATTACCCAGAAAACTCCCTGATTAAGATGTTTGTGCAGACCCCATTTTTTTCTTTGTAAAGCTGCATCTTCCCTGTTTATTGCCAGCTATCTGCTAAACCTGTCTCCCATATATCAAAGGCTGGCTTTATTTAGTTCAGTATTCTCTGACATATGCAAAAGGACTCTGAATGATGAGAAAGGCAAACTAGTAAAAACAATATTGGTGTAGAGAGAACAAGACTTGGAATATGTAAGGTGACACAAATAATAGCACTCAATCCCTTAAAGTGAGCAGGATGTAATGCTATAAATTTGACAATATTTATTTTGCTGTGTGCCAGTTACTGATTTTGCATGACTAGATTGCTGTTGTTTTACAAGAAGCAGAAGTTCCTTTTATTCTGCCTTCTACGATGGGAATTCTATATAATTTTCAGGATTCCTTGCTTGAATGTTGATTGTATTTTTCATTGTTTTAGAAATTAAGAAATAGTAAGCCATTTATCAAATTATGTAACCTGACAGCTTGCACCATTCTTTTCTGGGTCAAACTAAGTTGTCTCACTTGTGCAGTGATACAGATATGCACATTTTGATGGAATAATATATTCAGTGTCCATATTTAGGAAACATAAAATCAGTGTCTGCAATCAAGGTTCGTGTTCCAAATGGATTTTTGCAGAGAATTAGCAAGACAGACAGTTTTAAACTCTAGGTCAAAGAGTTTATCTTGAGACAGCAATACAAGATGAGTAATTCTTATAAAATACCTAAATAGAACTAAAGGAAAATGAACCATAAACTAGTAGCTAGTGATACAGCCATATAGTTGATTTGTAAAAAAAAAAACACCATAAAATGTTTTTACTTATACCAGCAAAATACATTTGAAAGGATTTCCTTCAAGGCCATGCCTATATTTGATGTTGTAGCAGTCTACAAACTATACTGTTCCTGACAGCTTACAGAAGATACATTACATTTCAATTACTGATGTTTTCAGACTCCATCTTTAATATCTGAAATGACATTCAACATTAATATGAAAGTTATACCACAGATAGATATTTGTTTTATTTTGACTGAGAAGGCTCATGATGATGCAGCCTGTGAACTGTAACATCAGATGTGGTTAAAGGGCAATGGAAAACAATGTCCAAGTGCTATGGCTTAGTGTAATTGGTATTATTTTTCTCAAAATTACTTTGTTACATGAACGCATTGACAAGATGTTTGCATGCATTGTCAGATATTAAAATACAAATGGTCCTGTATGTAATTGATATTTTAATGGATCAATAAAAATGTATAATAAATTGTTTTACATTTTTAAGTACTTTTTCCTTCAGAAGAAGTGTCACATATAAGAGCTTCTGATTAATGGTCTGCCTGACACAGCATTACATAGACCTCTGCAAAAAAGCTAATATTGCTAAAACTATGGCTCACGTGTCACATACAAATGTATTTGATGTTAAATCCATCTAAGAATGCAGGCTAACATGTTTCCTACCCAGCTAAAATGCATGTGCATTACATCATTGTGTGATA
This sequence comes from Protopterus annectens, assembly GCF_019279795.1. Taxonomy (NCBI): domain Eukaryota; kingdom Metazoa; phylum Chordata; order Ceratodontiformes; family Protopteridae; genus Protopterus; species Protopterus annectens. Next base: position 585,758,564 of record NC_056747.1, on the reverse strand, counting down.
GCAGTTAGGAAATGACTATCTGTTGTCTATGATCATGATTCATTTTTTATTTAGTTCACTTAATATGGCTTATCACCTCTGTCAAGGACTTCAATTAATTCACGTAATGACTAACCAACGTCTGATTGTATGCTGCATTTAGCTTACCATCCTGACATCTTCCTTCCATCTGTTGTAGCACAGAATGTCTTGGACCAGTTTCCTAGCCCAACCAATCTCTAGCAGCAAAACACACAATATTGAATGTCTGCAATCAGTTTTTGGACACAAAAGGGATTGTATTAACCTGATATAAATTATAACTCAAAACATCTTACAGCAGTTTCCTATCCACAAACCTAAAAGAAATAACACACAATACAATGTATACTGGTATGTCTGTTTTTTTAATCCGTCTCCAGGACTCTACTCAGTGGCTTTCCTACTTATCTCATTCATTCATTCCCCCAGTGGGCTAGAGCCACATATCCTGTACTGGGCAAGAGACACCTGCCTCATTCATTCCTGTTCAGGGACCTGATCTGCCCATTCATTCAACTGGAGGTGAGTGTCCAGACTTTGAGAGCAGGCCAGTGTACTAATCCCAGAAAGGTCCCTGCCACATCAGGCCAGTTGATATGCAATGACTGCCTGGCAGGGAATGATATGAATGCTGACACCCACATCATAATTCAGTGGGACATGTGTTTCTTAATAGCATAAGCTTGACCTGGCCTATTCCACAGGTGTCACTAGTGAGTTTGACCATGTCATCTCCCTCCCCTCCAGAACAGGTGAGTCAGCATCATCCACTTGTGCCCATTCTCTCTGCCCAGCCCCACCAGTGTCCATGCCAAAAACTGAACATGAGTCACTACAGACCTACTAAAGGCTTTTTGGCTGTATGACAGTGAGCCAGGGAGTATAGTGTACCTATAAGAATCCCATAATGAATGTCATGTGACTATCTTTTTAAGTGGTTACTGCCATTGCACTAAGGGCATGGTTACTTACCTGCTAGCTCCTGCATGTTAAAATGATTATGACAATACTGTTGGTGCCTACAGAGATTTATTGAATCTATAACTAAGCAGTAATATATAGTCATCATAGCATGAAATTCCAGACAGTTTTCAGTCTTCAGTCATCTCTTCACTACTCGTTCAGAAATGGGACAATCTGGATTTAAAACATACTATCCAGAGCAATTTTGTTAATTAAAGCAACTCTAAAACAAACACAGAATGCAAAATTTGTTAAAATGATGAAATGACAAGAATGCACCAACATTTCACCATTAAGTCAAATGCAGTAAGACACTAGCAGTCAGGACTTGCTACAGGAAAAAATCTGTTTCAACTAAAATTGAAGGTCAGTCGAATGACCAGAAGCAAACAAAAACATGTTCCAGGCAGCAAAGGTAACTGTTTGAAAAGAATAAAGAAGCTCAAGTTGTAACTTTTCTCTATCTGGCAAATGATGACGAAATTAAAATATTTAATACTTTTCATCTTACTGAAGAACAGCCTCTGATTTAAGCAATTTGCATGACTCACCACTTGTCAAATCTGATTTGACACTGGAAAAAGTTGTAAATATGTTTACATTATTAGATGTATCCTCGGTCAAATAAGTCATGGCAATAGAGTTATTCAAAACATGAAGAACATTATAAAAATAATTTGCCAGCTCAAAAGCTGCACTTATTGATTATATAATATTTCACTGCAACTCACAGGATTTTCACCTTCATGATGATTGGGAGGAGAGTGAGAATATTTACCAGTATCACTCATTCTTCTTTGATCAAAACAAAAACAAAATGTCCCTTTCTCACGGCAAGCAGAAATAGAAATTCTATTACAAGATGTCAGGTAGGAAATCACTTATGATGAGACCAGAACAGAACTAGTCTGAATTCAAAATCCAACAGGCAGATGGTTGGAACAACAAGAACATATTACAAGTGGCTACATTAATATACAAAGATGCTATATCATCAAAACAAGATAAGGTCTAACCATGTGGACGCATTAAAAACCTGTACCAGATTGGCTGTTTTCATCACATCTTAGTAAGGTCACTGAAAAACTGCCAGTAAGGGCTATTCAAGCCCGGAAGTGTCACAAATACCCCAACAACAGACTGTGCCTTTGAGTAATTCATGCAAACACCATGATAGTGACTGTATAACCAAATCAATTGGTTAGTTGGCAGATCTAATGACAAGAATTTACACGGTGATATCTAACTACCAGATGTAACCTTAAAACCAGCTACATGTTGTGCAGATACTATATTACTAGTTAAAAAACAGCCAAATGGAATGGTTATGTTCATAGTCTAACAGCAAGGATTGAGTAATAATACTGTTATTAAAACAGAGTGCATGCTTCAAATGCATTTATATTACTGTGTGGATTTTGTGCATGTATCTGCGACAAATCAAATGATGTCTGTCATATGACAGTCCTAGAATAGGGTATTCCCCCACTGTTCCTTAATGTAAGTATTGAACTTAAAGGGGTGGAAGTAATGTATAGTGCAGTGTGTCTTTTTCATAAGGCTATTACATGTGGAATGTCACATGACTCTCGTTTGAGCTTTAGACTGTTACTACCACTACACCACAGGGCATAATTACCTGCTGGACTTCTAATTCTCAGCTGTTGATTCCTAAAATGATTTAATGATCCCACAAATAAACAATAACACAAATAAATAATCACATTTTGGACAGAAAAGAAAATACAATATGTTCTGTTTAAGCTGCTGTTTGCTGTAGTACAGAACATCCTGAAGCAGTTTCACATCGCCAACCCCCCCCCCCAAAACAAAACTCTAGCAGTACATACCATCGAATGCCTGCTGTGTTTTTGAACAGAAACGCAAAAGACACTGCTTTAACTTGGATCTGAAGAAGTTCTGATACTAATAAAGGGACAAAGGCTCATCATACCTGTGTGGGAATTATTAGTTTTTATTTTTATTATTTTCTAAGTTATCATACCACGGTGGTGCAGCGGTAACGTTGCTGCCTCACAGCAAGAGGTTCCCCCGTTAGATTCTCGGCTGAAGTGTGGGGAGTGCTTTCTGTGTGGAGTCTGCATGTCCTCCCCGCGGTTGGGTGGGCATTCGAAAGACATGTGTAAATGGGCATGTCATCATTGAAGGTTGAATGTCAAATCTACTGCCAATCATTAGCGGACCGGAGTTCCGCTGTGGCGACCCCTAACCCGGAAAAGCTGAAAGACAACAACAACATTATTTTCTAAGTTAGTTTTTCTATTTACATAAGTCATAATTGATATTAACTTGATAAATGTTAATTACATCACAGAACAGTTTCCTAGCCCCAAATCATCTCCTGGAATAACACACAGTACTGAATCAGTTACTGGATAGAAAAACAACAAAAATGACTGCAGACCTAATAAAAGCTTGATTTTCATTCTGTGCTTAGTTTGGAGATGTTTTAAGCTTCTTGTTAACTGTTTATTATGGTCACAAAAACACAGACTAATGTAGTTCTATTCCAGGGTTCCAAGGTGTGGAAAACCTGTAGCTGTTAATTGTTCTGGTGTGGTGCCGTCTCCTACACCTCCTTGTACATTACACATGGCTACAGCGTTCAGAGTAGTTGATATCCAACATAATGAAATTCTCATGTTGTAATTCTTGGTGTATGATTTTTATCAGGAAACTGAATGATAAATAACTAATTAATTATAGTTAGTAATACATATTTTTGCTTGTATTTTGCATGTAAGGAGCTTTTGCAAAGAAGTAAAATTATTGCAACTCAAGTATATGCAGTCAGGTGTAGACAGCATATGGCCCTATCAATGAAGGTAATAGTTCAGCATGTGACTTTAGGTACCCCTTGCTGCTCTTTTATGCCTTAACAATATCAATACAGTTTGGCCTGTGTATCATTGGACAGCTCAGCTTCTTCCCCTCATCATGTAAGTGATTTCACTGCTGACTCGGTTTGCCGTCACTTTCTTTTTCCAGCTCTCTATAAGCCATATCTTGAGTCTGATAAACCATAATCAATGTTCATGCAGCAGATGTAAATTACTGTAGTTCATGATGCAAAAAAAAGTTAAGTATTTGACAACAAGCATAGTTTCTAGTGATCTTATACATACATTTAAACCTTGTACTTATACCATTTAAATAATTAATTTATGGCTACAGATATTACTGTGTGGTATTGTTACCTTGTCATTGTTCTGTTTCCGTGTATAAGCTTTAGGAAGACAGGTAAAACAAAAGCACAAGACCTTTGCCTGAGAGTAACAGTTTGGGTGCTGGGAAGTAATTCTTAATATTAAGCTATACCATTAACATTCTGGTAACTGCACTTCTAGCTGTTTTTTAACTTTTGTTTCTTGATACATTTAAATGGTGCTTGTGTATTTCTCAGTGGAATGTGCTGTCTGCTGCATATTTGTATACAAGCTAGGCAAGGCTGTTGAACCCCCGTAAAATGCATGTTATGAAGGCTAAAGATATCCCAAGGAATGAGAACTACACACCAGTGTTTATTAATGCTGACACTTCAGCCATCACACTTGTGATTTTTTTTCTTTTTTACAGCTGTAATACAAAATATTTTTGAGCAGTTTCTCCACCTCCTTATCCTCAACTCCAAAAATAACAGAGTTTTGAGGTGCATTCAATCAGGTTTGCACAGAAAATAAACAAAAAAGGCTATTTTAGGCTGACAAAAGGTTCACTTTCTTTTCATATGATACTAGGTTATTGGCCCAGAGGCCCTTATAAGCATAGTCAAGAATTTTGCCCATGTTCCCACAAAGTCAGCACGTTTCACCTGTCCAGCAGGGACACAGGTGGGATCCCTGGGGTGTATTTTCTGTTTCCCATCCAGTCGTCCAGGTTCCTCTTAAAGAGGGCTAGAGAGGTACTCTGCTTGACATGGAGAGGGAGTCTATTCCACAGATAGGGGAGTCTTTGGGACACAAATCTATCCCACCAACAAGTTCTATTAATGTCACAGACCAGGTTGAGGCCTTGTGCGTGGCTTGTGTGAGTGGAGTTTGACATATGGATATGCTGTAACTCCATCAAAGCTGGGTCTGAGATGGCCTTTTATGCCAGAAACAGGTCATCTCTGATCAGTCTGTACTTGTCTGAGTAGAGAGACAGGGCTTTTAGCCTATCTGTATAGGACAGGTGTTTGAGACTCTTTTCATGGTCAGGAACTTCTGTGGTCTCTCCAGCTGCTGCATGTGCTTGGCAGAGTACATGCCGAAGGGACATTGTACCCAATAATGGGTCTGATGAGGGAGGAGTACAGGGATGTTATGACCTCCTTGTTCCTGGATGAAATACTCTTACTTATGAGGTGGGCCATGTAGAAAGCCATCTGTGCAACAGAGGCAACGTGGTGGTCAAAAGTCAGGCTGCTATCAACTTGGGTGCCCAAGTCCCTCATGACTGATTGCATGCTTAGTAAGTTCTTATTAATGTGAAAATTATTGGGGAAGCCATTTTCCCCAAAGGAGATAATGATGCATTTATTGGCATTCAGTTTGAGGCTATGCTTCTGGCACCAGTCATTAGTTTGGGTAAGAGCCCACTTGCAGGATGCTCACATCACTTGAGGAATTTAAGACAGCACCCAGCTAGCAGTCATCTGCAAACTTGGTCAACCACAGACCATTGTTTTTGGCTTGTGCCTCAGAAAAGTATATCCTAAACAGTAGAGACCCCAAGACTGATCCTTGGGGTACACTGCTCATTGTGGGTCTACTACTAGAGGTGGCATCTCCTATTTTGACTGAGTGGGTTCTATCAGTGATTCAATTAGCTACCCATCTGGTAACATAAAGGTTGATGCCTAGCTGGGAGAGTTTATCTATTATGCCTGAGAGGGGAATAGTGTTGAAGGCTCTAGCTAGGTCAAGGTAGGTGGTGTGCACCGTCTTCCCATCATCTATGGCTTTGGTGACTGTTTCAAAGAAGTTGATCAAGTTTAACAGGCATGATCTCCCTTTGGCAAAACCAAACTGTATGGAGTCAAGCATTTGGAGGTTGCCAATGTCCTTGTTAATAAGGTTCATGATAATGTGTTCCATGGCAGTTTCAATTAATATTAATTATATTAATTATTATAATTACTATTTTCAATAGTTTCCAGATATATAACAATTGCTGATTCAGTTTGTGGTGGAAAAAGATCCAAATTAGTTCAATCCAGTTACAAAACATGGAACAAGTAAAACCTTTAGATGTATTATTTTGTCTTGTACCACCTCTTCATTGTACTTATGTATTATGCTTCTATTCCAGCCACAACTAAAAACTCAACCAGAGTTGGTCTTTCACTTAGCACTCCCCTACCCCTTTTTCTTTGCCTATAATCTTTTATTAATCCTTGACCTCTGATAGGGAATGCAGTCTGTAACCTGCATTCCAAACTTCTGCTTAGCATCATTCCACTCTATTGCCTTTCCTTCTAAGGTTTTCTGGTCTCAATACTTCGGTTCCATTGCTGATTTCCTCCAGTAGATTCCAGTCCCCTCTTGCCTATTTTCTATACCCCTACTTGTAGACATCCCTATCAGTAAAATTTCCTTTTTTCATTCTCACACTGGTTTAGTTCTTCAAATACATTCTGATACTTTATAACTGTGATATTCTTTATGATTATTTTTGAAGTATGTGCATCCTAAATCCTAGTCTCACTATTTCCCCCATGTATCAGCATCCTTTTCTACTTTTTCTTTTTTTTTGAACATATTTTTATTGACTTTCATATTTAAGATTCAATCAACAAACAAATTATAACAAATAACTATTTACAAGGGTGTCTACAGTGTAACTCTTAACCAGATATTATTTGTACTAATATAAGAAAAATTTCATATTATTGCATTCAGATTTGTTTTTTCAGCAGTTTTTCAAGTTTTATCCAAATGTTGGAGGATGTTGCAACTCTGGATGTCCTCATCTTGATTGTGAGCTGTTTGTAGTGACAGACTTTGATTGCCATATTTACAAATTCTTTCATTGAAGGTGTTGGCTCACTTTTCCAATTTTTTATGATTATCTTCCACACTATTGAAAGTACACTCCATAGTAATCAGTATTTTATTCTCTTTACACAGTCAGAAATTGGTGTACTAAACAAAATTAGTGGATTATTTAATGTGAATTTATCATTGAACATAGATTACAAAAAGGCAAATAAATTGTTCCAAAATGGTTTGACAACTGTACATTCAATAAACATGTATTGCCAATCCCCATTATCAGATGCTTTGCATCTCCAACATAGTATTTTCTTTTATACATTACTTCTACTCTGTGAGGTGTTATGAATATTTTATGCATTAAATTCCATGTATATAATCTCCAACTTAAAGATGAAGTAGTTTGTTTAGAAGATATCAACATACCTTTTTGTCTTCTTTGCTAGGTTCATATTTATTTATAATCCAGAAGTATTCTCAGTAATTCTTTTTGATGTATTCCTTTACTATTTTGTTAGTTTTATATATTTTAGAAAGTAAACCTTCATTGTTATTTCTTGATTTGCTAATGTTATCATTTGATATATAAATTTTGGTACTTTGTTTCTTATTGATAATTGTATTAAATTTATTTTATTTTCTAAATCCTTACTGCAGTTTTGTATGTCCAACCAAATATATTTATCCATAGTCAAATATACTTAGTATGTTCTCTGTATTTTGTATCCATCCATCAATTGATACCAGTAAATCAAGTTGTTTTCTTTACGTTTAAGCATTGTTTTTAAATTAAAGGTATATAAGTTATTATGAGTGTAGTCTATTTGGAAATAAGAACAACCACGATTTGTATCCTGGGTTGTTGTATATATCTTTAGCATTGACGTAATGTATGTGGAATTGATCCTAACATTTTTATTTTCAACAATATGTTTTAACAACCATAAAAATTATTTATGTCATTTTGTTTATAATGTATCTGTTTTGAATCAATATATATGTTCTCTTGTAAGTTTTTACATTTTTGCAGTATAGGTTTTATTTAACCAGAGAAGAACTGTTTTAATGACTGATGAGACTGAGTAAAGTTCAGTCTCTGGCATACCAGTTTCACCCAATGACCAATTTCTTGTATAATGATTTAAACCTAATCTTGGTTTGTTGGAATACCAAAACAAATTCAGTATTATGGAGTTGAACTCTCTAATATCTTGTTTAGATGGGGGTAATGATAAGGATTGTATTATACATAGAATTTTAGGTAGTATAATCATTTTTATTATAGAAAGTCTCTTCTCCATCTTGAAGGTGGACTAGTTCCATTTAATTAACACACATTGTAATATTATCTAGGATATTTTTACAGTTTTCCTCTACTATGTTTTTATGCTTCCTTTTAAACTTATTCCAAGATAAGTTATTTTATTGTCTTGTTATACATATTTAGAAAATCTGTCATCCATATCACTGATTTTTTTTCATTTACAAGCAGCATTTTTGTTTTACTTTTGTTAAAAGTGAATCCAGATTATTTTTCTGGAATACCTTTACTGCATTAAAAACTACTCTGAGAGAATTTCTATTGTCATTTAATGTGAAGAGAATATCATCTGCAAATAACTATATTTTGGAAATTAAATTAGTACTTATCTGTATATCTTGAATATCTGACTTTGATCTTATAAAATTTGCAAAGGGTTCCATGATTAATGTAAATAAAAGTGGGGAAAGTGGACAATCCTGTTTAGTTCCCTTTGTAATTGGAATTGATTCAGATATATAACAGCCAATTTTTATATAGGCCACAGAGTTAACAAAGTTGATTAATGAGTTGGAGAAAAAACTTGTTGAAAAGTTGTATTCCTCAAGAACACAAAATAGATAATTCCAATTTGCAGTGTCAAAAGCACTGTTAATGTCTAAACTCAACAAGGTTAAACCTTGTTTTTTTGCTTACAGTAAAATCTATTATGGACAAAACTATTTTGATAATATATGTATTTTTATTTGCTATGAATCCTGTTTGACCTTCATTAATCAAATATGGTGAAAATTGTTGTAATCTTGTAGCATGTGTAGCCATAAAGATTTTATAGTCAATATTTAGAAGTGATATTGGTCTGTATGAGGAACAATCTGCTGAATCAGCCTTCAGAATTGGGGCAATAAATGTATACTTCCAAGATGATGGTACCTTGTTTAGATTAACTGATATAAAGACTTTGTGTAGTATTTGATTAGCTTATTTTGGCATTATTTTATATAGTTCCAATATTGTGCCATCATTTTCAGGAGCTTTATTTGGTTTTAGATTCTTAATTTGGTTTTTAATTTAAACCAGTTGTATAGGTTTATCTATTCATTTCTTTTGATCCTCTGATAATGTTTTGCTAATATATTTTAAGAGATGTTTTAATTAAATCTTGAGGATCCATGTTTACTTCATTTTGATTAACCTTATTAAAATGGATTTGAAGTATTTTTAAGAATTCATCATCAATGTCTGTTACTTTTTTTTACTTTCAGGTGAATACATTTCTGCAATATGATTAGATTTATTGATCAATTTAGTTTTGAAAGCTAATTTGTGCATTGATTTAGGGTTTGTAGAGTAATTAATTAATTTGATCGTTTCTAACTTTATCTTAGTTTTATGAATTAAAATCTCTAAATATTGTTTAATTCATCTGTTTCCTCCATTTTTTATCCTGCCTCATTTGAATGTTTTGTTGCATATTATCAATTTTCTTTTGTACATCAATTAGACCTTAATCCCACTGTTTCTTCTTAATGGCATACCATTTTTGTATTCTGCTATTTAAATACACTTTCAAAACATCCCATATGTGTATTTCAGATGTTTCATCTTTATTATTAATTACTAAAAATATTTGCATCTCTTTATTAAAGAAATCTGTAAATTCCTTCAAGTTTGTTATATAAGCTGGTATCCTTTTTATAGTAGTCTTTCTAATATTAATAACTTGTAAATCAAATATTATAGCATTATGGTCCGAAAGTGGGCATGTGAATGTCTTTACATTGCTCAGCTTAGATATTAAATTATTTGAAATGTATACCATGTCTATTCTTGAAGATGATCCATGTCTGTGTGAGAAGTGTGTGTAAAAGATGGAGCTCTGGTCTAAAAATTCATTAATGTCTGTAATTTCTGTTAAATCTATAAAGTTTTCTAATTATTTTGCTGATGCTGGTATTCTTCTTTTTTAATAGTGCCAATGTCTTCATTCTTTAATATATAATTAAAATCTCCTGTCATAATAATCTGCCCCTTTGAATGTTGAGGTATATTTTCTAGCTGTGACTTGACTGTTTTTACACCAGTATCTGGCATCTAGTAAACATTTATAAGAGAATACAAAGCTCCATTAAATTCAATGTCTACTGCGCAGAACATACCTTTGTCATCTTTAATCTCACTGACTACTTTAGGCAAAGGTAGGGAGTTTATCCGCAATACAGCCACCCCTTCTTCTTCAGCTTAAATTGGGGGCTACTTAAAACTACAAAATGTTTTGTATTAAGTTTACTTATATCTTCCTGTAACAAGTGAGTTTCTTGTAGGAAAACTTGTGGAGTATGTAGGTTTAGAAACCTACTTAAGTTACTTCTCTTGCAACCATTATTTAGACTATTTATGTTGATGGAAATACACTTCAGTTGTGTCATGTTTAAATATTGAGTACATAAATACATAAACTTCTTTTGCATATATTAATTGTATTGCATCCCTTTTAAACATAATATATTTCTTAACGAACAATTCAGATCCTATAGTATCTATAAACTTAGGTACATTAACATTTTTAAACTTTGTAGATACCCATAAAAGACAAAAAGCAGTAAAAAAATTTAAACAAACAATTCTTTTAACAATCCTCCCCTCCATGGAGTCTAAA
>NC_056747.1:585655164-585742664 GCF_019279795.1 Protopterus annectens | reverse complement strand
TTGCAAAAGTCTTGCTGCTGGTATGATTGCATCTTCACTAATATAGATCTTGGCTGCTTTTTAAATGGGGTCATACACATGCTCTACCCTCTGGATTAACAAATACTGCTGTGGAACACCAGTCTAGTTACTTTTTTTGAAACAGTTTTTTTCCAGAAGCTTCATATTCAGCCATCCCCTTTGTCTTTGTTTCTTCCTCTGATTTCTTTAGTTTTATCAGTTCATCTGAATAGATTCTTAAAGATTCTTCTGTTGTTTATTTTCTGTATTCCTCCAGTGTCTACTCCTATACAAAGCTGAAACTTGAACTGCTTTTTGATGAACAGCTACAAGATTCTCCCCATTCAGAGCTTTCCCTTCACCTTTTATTCATTTGTTTTATTTCTATTTGTTTACACAGATAGTCCAACTAGATCAATGCAGTGACCTCCCTTCAGTGAAGGCCTGAGGAGGAAAAGCTCCAGTATCATACAGACAATTGCATAGAATGCTACTGTCTGACAGTATTATTACACAGTCGTCAGGCAGTACACAACATACAAAAGTAAACAAATATATTCGAGAAACAGTTCATTCAACATTCCTGTTTAACTAATTGTGATACATATTATGCCTTTACTATCTTTTTTCTGAAGAATAACAGAAAGCAACCATATTTCCATGGGCAGTTCTTTTCAATTAGTATGTCAACTATCAATAAAATCTGTTATTCCAAACTGCACCAGCAGAAATAGCATTTCAACATAACCTAATGATTAAATAAATCCAACAAGCAACTTTGGTACCCAAATAAACCTCTATACGTTTATAACTTTCATCTAAGGGAACCTGCTTGAAAACTAATCAGTAATAAAGATAATGAACCAAAGTTGCATCATATAAAAGCTGGTATAAAACAATTATTCACTATCTTGTTTATGAGTGTAAGAAGGCAGACTTATTTAATTTTTTTGAGCATATATTTATATAGGTACGCACATCCAACCATCTCTGCACCCACAAACATACTTATTTATATATGCATCTGCATGTATGCATTCATACACATACATACATATACAAATTCTAATATGCATATAACAAATTATATACATCTGTTCAAACACTTCTGAATTCACATTCAGAGATGTTTTTTTTAGGATGAGAGCTATGAGACAGTTACAAATGTTGCCTTGTTTAAGATGAATTCTAGTCCTTCTTTTACTTAAGTATAAATCAGCATGAATTATTTTCACTAATAATGTGCATTTTGTTAATTCGATGAAAAAAGCTTTGTCATTTAACAAAAGTCACTTTCCTTTTAATTTCTTATTTCCACTGGTTTTCCAGTTATTTACTTCTACCTGCCTTTCTAAAGAGCTGCCATTAATCCATTCCATATCTTGTACTTGATTATATGTTTTTCTTTAAGAAAAGTTAAGGCTTCATCTAGATCTTCAAAGATTTTGATATCATCCGAAAGAAAAACCTTAAGACTTGCTGGAAATTACAGATGAACTTTGATTTGTTTATTTTTTAGTTCTTTAATCAGTGGAAAAAAATGTTTCTCTTAATCATCATAGAAGATGAGTAATCATTGTCAAATCTGATAATTTTGTCTTCTAGCTTGATGAGAGGTTTTTGCCTAGGCAGTTTTTAAAATTAATTCTTTGTCCTGTGAGGAAAAGAATGTCACAATAGTTGATCTTGGTGGTGAGTTGTTTTTTTCTTGTAAAAGATGTTAAGGATCTATGGGCTCTTTCATTACCATAGGACATTGCTTCTCATAAATACATAGCTTTAAGTAACCATGTTGTTAGAAAAGTTGTAAAATTTCCAGTTTTGATCCCCTCAGGCCAACCAATAATGTGGATATTATTCCTCCTGGACCTATTCTCCAGGTCGTCTATTTTTTCCAGAAGTAAGGTATGTTGTCTCAGAAGGAATTCTGTATTATTTTGTTATTCTGTTAATCTCCTTTATATATAATTGAGTGACATTTCCATTACTGTTATTTATCCTGACCCCCCTCTGAACAAACCATTCTAAACACATAAAGTAATTTGACGACTTTTATTGAATATTATCATAACATGAACTTTAAACACATAAATCAACATCAATTGCCTTCATAATCCTCAGGACAGCATAACAACTCACCCTGCTCGATCACACCTCAGGGCAGCGTACCTGCTCACCCTGAAACCTCTTCTACCAGGGCAGTGTACCTGCTCACCCCCCCAAATAATAGGCAGCATACCTGCTCACCTTTAAACCACACAACCATTGGCCAAATCAAACCACATTCCTTAAAGGGGAAACAGAAGAGGACAATCCTGTCCCTCTTCTCCACTCCAAACAACAAAATCTTCCTTCAAATCAAAACGGGAGGGTGGCAGGGCCACCAACTCACGCCAAATGTAACTACTTCCTTTAGCTCCCAAAACTTAGATCATCCTGAGTCCCTCCCTTCCTTACCTCACTTCCTTTACTAAAGTCCCCTTCCACTCATTCATTAACCTGACACAAACTCTAATCACCCAATCACCTACGCCCCAGTCTTGCTCCCCCCCATCCTTTACTCATGGGTCCAGGACAACTTAGTTTGTCCCAAACTACATTTCTACTTTCTGTTGATTAAGTGATTCCTATATTTGCTCCATTTGCTGAGAACATGTTTCTTTGAAGTTCCCAATCTTACTCTCTATTTTATCCATTTTAAATGAGAGTTCTTAAATATTATATAAAATAGACAGAAAAAGTCCATTATCAGCATAGATTCCTGTGAGTTCTGTTTTGAGTGACTCAATCTGTTTCCTAGTGTTCAAAGTGAGAAATCTTCTGAGCAAGTTTTTGACAAGTAAAAAAGTTCCAGATATAGAGAAGTTGTTGTTCTTGTCATCCAGGACTGTTCAAAATACGAAATACTATTTTATCAGTAAGTAAACCTATGACAACTTAGAGATATAATTTCCTGTCAGAAATAATAAAAAATAGCAGAGCTCAGGGAAACTGCTGCTAACCTGCAAACATTCTGGCCGGAATATATACATACATATATATATATATATATATATATATATATATATATATATATATATATATATGGCTTACTATCAAATTACTGAAAATCAAAAGACTGAATCCCAAAAAGACTGAAAATTCAAAGTATTGAATGATGGAATTTGGCCCTTCTCCACTGCTGTGCGGCTTTGGAGTTGGTATATATATTTAGCAGGGAGTGTGGGGGGCACAGCCCCCCACACACACATGAAAGGAGCAGGGGGGCATTAAAATGTATTCAATATTTTGAATTTTCAGTCGTTTTGGGATTCAATCATTTAATTTTCAGTCATTTGATAGTAAACCTACACACACACACACATATATATATATATATATATATATATATATATATATATATATACACACACACACACAAACATATTACACATATATACACACACACACATATATATATATATATATATACACACACACACACACATATATACTACACACACACACACACACACACATATATATATATATATATATATATATAGACATATAGATATATATATATATATATATATAGATATATATATATATATATATTGACATATATAGATATATATATATATATATGTTTGTGTGTGTGTGTGTGTGTGTACATTATACATATATAACCCCAGGCCCTGAAGCAGGGAAATAGTGAAGACTAGATTTTCCTTTAGTGTGTCTGGGTGGACTGCTTGTATTAGCAGGTCATCCAGATAAGTATAGAACAGTACTCCTTGGAGCCTGGAAAAGGCAATGACAGGAGCTAAGCATTTTGTGAATACCCTTGGTGCCACAGAGAGACCAAAGGGCAAATCACAGAAATGAAAATATAAGGAAGCAACAGTATTGTGGATGACTGGGATATGCAAATATGCATTCTTGATGTCCAGAGTGACTAGAAAGGCCTGGGGGAGCAGGAGAGGGGAAAAGATTTTGCAGAGTGAGCATATGAAAGGTTGTCACTTTGAGGAAAATGTTGAGATGTGAGAGGTCAAGAATTGGTCTCCATGGACCATCTTTTCTGGGGACAAGGAACATTTTTGAGTAAAATTTCCTTTTTATAGTGGTGGAACTTCTTGAATAGTTCCTTGATTTAGAAAGTCCTCTAGGATTTCAGGGAAGAGATGAATCTGATCCCAAGAAAGTTGTGGAATGCCCATGAAGAGAGGGACAGATTTCCATACCATGTAGTAGCCATTTTGGATAATGGAAAGGACCCACTTGTCAGTGGAGATACTTGTCCCACAGGGAAGAGAAGAAGATAGGTGCTGGGAAAGGCGTATGTTTGAGAAATTTTCCAGCTAGTCCCAGACTACCTGGCCTGTCTTGAATGGTAGGTTTTGAGCAGGGGCTTGCTGAGGTCTGGAAGATCCTTCCCTATGATAGTCATCTGAATGAGGACATCAAACATATTGCACCTGATTTTGTTAACAGAGGCTATGATAGAAGTGAAGTCAATAATATATCTTGTGAAGTACATAAGATGAGGAAAACTAGGGCTAGGCCATATTTTTCCAAGCCCAATACAGCCAGCTATATGGTGAATAGGACAATGAATAAGACACCTTTTATTTTCTCCTATACCAGAGATCATGCTATGATCAGAAATATTTTACAATGAAATTGGAATATACTACGTACAGACGATCAAATAGTTCAAATAGTGAGGTAAAGACCTTATATTTAGTTTAAAAATACTAAGAATCAGGAAAGAAGGTTATGCTATCCTAAAAGTGAGACACATGAAATGAGATTTGATATGGGTATGGGGACCACTAAATGTGGAAGCTGTAATTTCTGCATCTTTATACATGAAGGTATAGAGGTTAAGCACCCCAATACTAATAAAGTATATAATCTTGACATCAATGCTGACTGTAATAGTAAAAATCTTATATATTTAGCCCAGTGTATTATCTGTTCTTCCTTTTATATAGGAAAGATGAATAGATGCCTTCGTGAACGAATTCACGACCATGTGTATTGTTATAGGTGAGGGCCTTAGCAAGGCACACTATTGAGAATGATGATAGTCATCGGTTTAGATTTCGAGTGTTAGAGTTAAAATATGGTGATGAGAGGTTGGGAGATATATCTAATAGAACCGAGACAAAGGAACTTACATGGATTGTTAGGCTTAGAGCCCATTTGGGTAAGGGGCTAAATTATCATATAGCTATTACAGCAAAACTGAGAAGTAGGAGACTTAGGAAATAATGTAGATTTTATTTGAGTTATTATGTATTTTACAATGTTTTTTAATATATTTCTGGGTTATATTTTAAATGTGTAAGTATGTCTTTAAATGTGTAAATGTATGATTGGTTAGTTTGAATTTAATTGAGTATAAAAGGAAATGACCTCATTTGATCAGTTAGGTCTGATGAAGCAAATTTATTTGTGAAAGCGCTTACCATTTGTTCAATAAACTTGGTGGATTTTATACAAATTGTGACTCCTGCTCTTCAGCTTGCTTGTTTGTTCGCAATTTTACTTGCTCTGGTGACTCTTGTGTTGTTTGGATATATATGTATATATATATATATATATATATATATATATATATATATATATATATATATATATATATATATATAAGACATAGATATACTTAGGCTACAATACCAAATCAGATATACAACCTGCTTTAATTAGCATCACCCTACTATTTACTAGAGACACTGATAGTAGTAGCCCAGACTAATTTGCAACAACACCCTAACAAAAAAGATCTATCTACTGTCTACTTCAGTGCTGGCAACATCAAGGATAAATACCATAAGCCTGAATGCTGGTTTAAAAAAATCACACTGATATTATTGCCATATTGGAATTCAGACTGTAACCAAATCACACGATTGCACCAGGTATTGAGGCCCAATTTTTCTATGGCCTATGACCTAGATCAAAATGTTGAGGAATGCGCTTTTGCAGGCTGCTAAGCACTTTCCTGCAGATCTTGCATCTCTGACCCTTAACACAACAATGAACCTTAGTCATACATAATCAATTACTTGGGGGGGAGTATTTAAAACTTACTCAACAGTCACTTACAGTTCTCCACTATCACTGTTCCATTCTTGTTGAAGATTCCTGGAAACAGGGGTGGTAAGAGAAGAAAAGTCGTTTTTCTATCTTTTTATGGTTTTCCAAGGAAACCACATGAGAAGGGCCTGACCCTGGATATACTACCATTAAAGAACCCGAGACATTCTCACTATCAAGTCCTTCAGAGTTCACCTTTTCGAGGTCTTACCAGCTGTCTGACTGGTCGGACAGGATGTGCCTGTAAACTGTTCTGTCTCAGCCATTAGTGGAGTCACAACAGAGGGAACAGAATCACGGATTCAATGGTTGTGCACTTTTCAACCACCTTAATGGAGATGTCCGACTCCGACCTAGGAAAGGAAGCTAAAATAGTGACATCTTTCTTATGCTTTTTAGTTTTCTTCTTCAGCTGTGAAGGGATGTCCGAGCTGGAAATTTCTGTGGGCATAGTGGTTCTTTCTAGAGTCTTCACTTCAGACATGTGTTCTCTATTGTAAATACTTAAAGAAGAAAGGTAATGTCTTAAAAGTTTTTAGGACAAAGCCTAAGAAACAGAGAAGTCCCTGATATTATGCTCTGGCCAAAGCCAGGAAAGACAATGAATATGTCTATCTTTGTACGGAATCTGCCTACCACAGAGACATTTGCCTGTCTTAGATGACACAAACAAAATTCTAATACAAGAATATGAAAAACGAGAAAGGGCCCCATTGAGATACTTAGCTTTCCCTCACAATGATTAATCGTATCCTTTTAAACTGCTAACAGACCATGATATAGACAGTGTTTTGCTTCCCAGACATGCGGTAAGGAAATTCTGAAGATTTTCATGCTCATTCATCTATTATGCACCAGCATGTAGCACTTGTGCCTAAATCTATGTTCAAAGGTATAGCATCTGAGGAAGGAGAAGTCTAAGCTTTGATATACTGGTCAGACATACAGTATCCTTCCCAGGTTATGTTCCATCTGTCAGCATCATTGCAACAGTGATCTAATGATGGACATCATTATCTTATGTAGGATTTTGTACTTTAACAAGTTTCAGTTAACTAGCCTAAACTGGTACACTCTGCAGGCATCATCAAGTACACCAACATACATGTACACACTGCACTACACTACTAAGCTGTCCTTGGACATATAGGTTTATCCCACAGCTGACCTTGTTTGGTCACCTGGACATTAACGATTCCAGTTACGGATAAATCCTGCATTACTCCAAAACCAGCCGTGGTTTGCTACTGTTTTCTGTGACCATTTTCTTAGTATTACTGGTCAATCCTGCAATACATTAAAGAAGAGCTGGGAGCACTGCTTTTAAATACCAACTCTACTACTCTGTTAAACTTTATGAAGTCCAAAGGTAAAAATCCAGACCAACAGAATCACCTCCATCTGACATAAATACAGAGACTTGTGAATTTTTGTAAGACATCCATATTAATTATTACATACAGCATTATATAACATTATTTAATTTAACAGGCTTTTTCGTATTTCTTTTGTGGTAATATGTCAGAGCCATTCAAACATCCAAGCAGTGAAAAATTCTTAGTTTCATAAAAGGCAGTGCATTTTTGAGAGACCTACATGTACATACAGTTACATCCAGGTACTTTCAGGACAGCACATATATAACAGCATAAAGTACCCTGAAAATAATGAACTGCAGATTACTGTCTGAGAAAAGAAACATGCATGCATGCATCTATTAAGATGGTGGTCATCTTAGAAACAAATCAGACCTGAATAATTCATACAGTCAGCAATACATAATTAAAGCCAAGACAGCCACTAGTTTAATACTACCAAAGCTCAGCAGGTGTTTTGTATTGTATTTGGATGCAAGAACCTCCAAAATAAAGAAACTAAAATGCTTTCACTTTCTGCATCACAAGAAGTAATAGCAGATATCCATTTAATGTTACATGTGCATGCTTACACTGCAAACATGCTATCATTCATGATGAGTGACAATGACAGTCCTCAAAATAATGTTCTCCAAAAGCCTAGCGTTGTTTCTGCAATAATTAGATAGGCCGAACATGGGAGTTGGTTGGCCTTCTGTTCTGAAAACATTTCCAGGGTAGTGAGCTGAGCCAAGAATAAAATGAGGTATTCCTTTAATCTCAGCTGTTAAGCTAGCAAAATTGATTTAGCTCAAACAAATAAAGTGAAAAACAACAAAGATAACCATGACAACCTAAAGCATTTTACTACCCCCTCTGCCTTCTTATTCTGCACCCAATACCCCCATCAAACAGAAACATTCACAATGGAAGTATCCGATCTGATGTTCACAACTATTAACTAAACAACTGACAATATTATTTTTATGGACTCTGCAAAAGTGAAATGAATCTGGGGCTATTACGGCCTCTCCAAACTTTACATTTGTTACTATGGCAACAATCTTCACAGATGAAGCAAAAGAAAAACATTTACCTGCATACTCTTCAACATATAAAGTTATTATCCCTGATATTCAAAAGTTAAAGACCATTTCCTTAGTCTTTCTTATTTTACATAACAAACAAAAATAATTATCCCCCACTCAGTTAATAATAATAAATCTCCCTTAGGGTACAAAAATAAATATATATAAATTTGTGTGTCCCTAAACAGCACTTGCAAATGTATAGATCACTAACTGCATCATTCATCCGGCTCCTTCGTTTAACTCAAATGTCACTGTATGATATGAGTGGACAACATTTAAGTGATACAGGAAATTAGCTGCTCTGAAGAAATCTATAATCAGGCTGTAAAGCACAGCAGTTAACCTCAGGATACAGATAAAGCAGAGCAGATAAAAAAAAAACATCCCCCAAAGCTATTACTGTCCAAAATCTATTTCTGTGGGTCTCTAAGACAAAACACAAAGCCCATGCAAACAGCGTTAAGAAGTGCAAAATACACAAGAGGAACACATCTTAATTTTTATGTACACATCAAACAGCAACAAGAGAAAACAAGGACAGATTTATATTTGTTGATGGTAGCTCTGCTAGAAGACCCATCTGCATTCATTTGTTTACAGTGGCTGCTCTTGTTTCATATCCCATGATCTCCATTCAAGACAAGCTCCTACAAAACCACTTACATTTTCCTATTTCCTAGTGACTCTTACATTAATGTATTTTGCATAAAGTACACTGCAGGCAAGAAATATTAATCAGTTTTAGCATAACAGCACAGTGAAAGCATTTTTCTTGAACTATTATGAATGTAAAAGCAAGATGCAGTTTTAATGACAATTTTTTATTTTAAATATGGAAGTATTATCTCTTGAAAGATGCTTTATATATAAATCATTTACATATGTGTCTGAGTGCAGTGTGAAATGAACATTAAAGTTGGCCTACATGAATAGGAAATAACTTGTGATATTCATGGGATTACTAGAGTGCAAACACAAAAACAGGTTTCTATACAAAGCAAAAGGAATTTGATGATATTTAAAGCCTTTGCTGAAATATTTTACTGAATAAGACTGCAGCTTATGTAAATCAAAGTGATGTATATGGCTTTAAGCAATTCTTTGTTTCATCACTCAATACTACCCAAGTAAAATGTTGTGATGAAATGTTACAATATTCTTTATTCTGTGGTGTTTCAATCTCACTGTCTGTGGTCCAGGATGGTTTCCATTATTAAAAAAAAAGTAATTAAATTGCCTCAAATAAATCATGCCAACTTCTCATTAAGGAATGATTAAGTGTTTAAAAGTGAGAGGTATTTAAGATTACACAGAAGCAAGGGAAGATTCATTGTGTAAAAAATGACAGAAGTACTGTTAAGCATGTATGAAATGTTCCATGAGAAACTAATATTTCCTAATTAACAATGATCAAACTGTGTTTATTTTGAATAGACAAGTACAGGATAATATAATAAGAATACAGACATTAATAGACTACGCAAATAAAAATAAAAAAATAACTTTCTATCATTAGTCTCTATTTATATAAGGCTTTTGACTCAGTTAATTGGTTGTACCTGTTTAAAACACATAAAGTGTATAATTTCTGACCTGAACTAATTGCATTAATTTCTAAGTTATACAAAAACTCTTGTGCTTATGTTAAAATAGGTTATTTTCTTTCTAACTACTTTAAATTAAAAAAGGCACAAAACAAGGCTGTCCATTATCACCTTTACTTTTGCATTAGCTATAAAACACCTTGCTAATAGTATATTCAATAAGAACATTAATGATATCAAAATAAAAGATTTTGAACTAAAGATTCATCTGTTTCTTGATGATATTTTACTAACAATAGGAAATGCATAGAATTCATTAGAACTATAATGAGTTCTATGTGTCAGTTTGAAAAAATCCTTAACTTCAGATTTAATCATAACAAAACAAATACATTATTA
Source organism: Protopterus annectens (assembly GCF_019279795.1). NCBI lineage: Eukaryota > Metazoa > Chordata > Ceratodontiformes > Protopteridae > Protopterus > Protopterus annectens. The sequence goes on along the minus strand of NC_056747.1, from coordinate 585,732,188 downwards.
ATTAATAAAAAATTAAAGAAATTCATACAAAAATATTCTAACCAAGTGGAATAGCAATCAAATAAAATACCTTTGTATAACCATTATGTCTAATAGAAAGAAATGAAGCAAACAAATCATAACAAAATAAGGGTTATGCTGCTTAACGCTAGGAACTTAAACCAAAAACTGCACACCCTGGAAGCACTTCTATCATTGGAGGATGTGCAGTTACAGAAACCTGGTTCAAGGACTCACAGAGTACCCCTGCCTTGCAAGGCTACAATGCCTTCCACACCTTCAGACCACAAAACTAATGTGCGAGAACCAAAGGAGGCAGTGTTTCTATCTATATTAGACATAAACTCACCTCCTGACTAGTTAGACTGGACAACTCCATGGAGTAACTCCAAGTTCAGATTAATGTGGGTAAGACTCCCAAGTCAAGTAATAGCTAGTTGTAGAGCTCCCTCCATGGATCATGGTACGCAGTAGGCCTATTTGACCAAACTGCAGTCAATCCAATATTGCCAAACACTCTGGTCATGGGGGATTTCAAGTATTCCACCATCAGCTGGGAAACCTAGTCTAGCCCTAACTCAATACCACAAAAGTTCCTTGACTTTGTTAACTCAAATGTCCTGGAACAAATTGTTGAAACCCCAGCAAGAGGAACAAACATACTAGATCTGGTCCTCAATAACATAACAAACAGATGTACCACTGCAACTTTTGGACCCTCATTAGTGAAATCTGACCACAAATTAATTTCCTTTGAACTGGCACTAACAGCAGAACTCACAAAGGGTGAAGTCAGACTAAAAAATTTCACCATAGCAAACTATACCCTCCTATGGGAAGGTATAAATGCATTCCAAGCCCCACCCCCAGCTGGAAGTGGTAACTACACCAAACATTACAGTAAAACCCTATACAATCACTTGTATAAGTGTAGAGACTTGGCTGTTCCAGACAGAATCAAAGCCAGTGCCCCAGTTTAAAAAAAGCTGCCCTGGTGGACATCTAGCATCAACAAACTTTACAACAAATACAAAAAGTTGCTGTCTAAGAAAACTAAGGCAAGGCCCCAACAGTGGAAAAGCAGCCTCCTCAGCCTCAACTGGCAAATAAGACAACATGTCAAATCCTGTAAGGGTAACTGTAATAAAACTTAGCAATCACAGCCAAGAATAATCATAAGGCCTTTTAGAGTTATGTACGTAGCTTAGATGGTAAGATCCAAGCATATACTGAACTAGTGACGAACGGTATTACACAAACTGATCCCGCAGAGATATCGAACCTGCTAGTGGACACATTTGGTTAACATTTCACTCCCTTATCCCCTCCAAAATGATCAAAACCTTGCCCCCAACACCCCCCCCACCATACATATCTTAGAGCCAGTCATTAAAACCTTGTCTAAGGTAAAAAAAAACCCACAGCCTCTATGGGACCAGATGGCATCCCAGGCTGTCTTCTAAAAAACTAAAACATGAACTAGCATCACCATTAAGTACCCTATTCAATCACAGCCTAACCACTGGCTTTTATTCCTGCAGAATGGAGAACAGCAACAGTTTTTCCCCTCCACAAAGTTGTCTTAGCAACAAACCAGGGAATTATAGACCCATAAGTCTGACTAGCACCACCCTCATATGTAAAGTCATGGAACGTATCATCATGAACCTCATAAATAAAGACATAGACGACCTCCAAACCCTGGGCTGGACCAAATTCAGCTTCGTCTAGGGCAGACCCTGCCTGTTAATCCTGGTGTATTTCCTTGAAAATGTGCCCAGGGCCACTGACAAGGGCAAATCTGTGCACACAGCAGACCTCGACTTGGCAAAGGCCTTTGACACAATCCCACATTTGGGCATTACCGATAAAGTGAGCAAACTGAATGTAAACCCCTTTGTTGTAAGATGGGATTCTAACTGGCTCACAAACCAGTCACATACTATCAAAGTGGGTGACTCCACATCAGTCAGCAGACCTGTCACCAGCAGGGTGTCACAATGGTCAGTGCTGGGCCCCTACTGTTTGGTATACTTCTCAGAAGTTCAGGCCAAAACTAAGGGGACTGTGGCTGACCAAGTTTGTGGATGACTGCAAACTGGGTACAATTATGGAATCCCCAAATTATGTCAGTATATTTCAAGAGGGTCTTACACAAACCAACGACTGGTGTCTTAGTAATGATCTCAAACTGAATGCAAAGAAATGCATCATCATTCCCTTCAGTAAAAACAATGTCTCTTTACACTATCAAATTAACAAGAATACCCTATGTACCTATGAAACTGTAAGAGATCTGGGATCATGAGTAGACTGCGACCCTTACTTTGACCACCATGTATCTACTTTAGTAAGGAAGGCTTTCTATGTAGCATACTTGATTAACAAAGGCATCACCTCTAGAGCAAAGGAGGTTATAACCCCTCTATACTCGACACTAATCAGGCCCATAATTGAGTATAATACCCCTTTTGGCATGTACCATAACAAAGCATCTGCAGCAATTGTAGAGACCTCAGAGGTTTCTAACTAAAAAGATCAAGGGAGTCCAGCATGTGCCTTACACAGACCAACTAAAGTCCCTGTTACTATACTCAGTATCATACAGACTTCTTAGGGGAGACTTATGCCTGGCTTACAAAGCAGTGTCCGACCCAAACCAAATGAATTTGCTGCACATCCAAACAGGATTACAAACAGAACTACAGCTACCCATTTCAGGGACCTAAATATGGCCTGCAACTTGAATAGGATGTGCTGGAATGACAGATTTGTCTCCCAGAGACTGCCACATCTTCTGAATAGGCTGCAAATTCATGTGAAGCAGATCACCTCAGTGACACTGTTCAAAAGGAACCTGGATGAGTGGATGGGGCATCATATATTCCTACCGGGGATAGCACCCACAACCCTTCTGGACAAGGGTCAATTTGAAATGAAAATTTAAGTCACTAATAAATACAATCCTGGGTACTGACTAGAGTATCTATGGTATTACATTGGAATGAAATGGCTAGCTTTGAAATGACCTCCAGGTCGCTAGCTTAGTAACATCCTATGAACTTTCAAGAGGTTGTTGAAAAAATGTAGTCACAAACTGGAACAAATTCTTCTTTACCATGGAAGAATGATTAATGCTTATTAAGATGGTAATTTTCTCTAAAATATTGTTTGTCTCACAATCTATAGTACGATCTCCACCAAAAAAATTGAAGAAGAAGATAAATACTATTTTACTTACATTTTTTGGCATCCTAATAAATCAAGAGTTTCCTTTGATTGGCACAGAAGAGGTTGGGATAATGGTGGAATAATATTCTCTGATATTCAATTGTATGCCACTTCAATAACTGTAAAAGTTATAGCGTTGTGGATAAAGTTATCTTATGATTAAAAATGGAAACAAATACATCAAGAAATATTATTAGCAAATAATAAATATATCACAATCAGTCAAACATAGAGACCCTAATATTTTATCTGGTTATTAAAAGATTTTTTGCATAAATGGAATTACACCCTCTTCTCAAATTGCCTATTTAAATAACATAATTTCCTTTTTCAAAAGTTCACATATTCTAACCATTGTATTACAGACTTTCTAAGTTTCCAATTACACATACAAATGACTGCTTAGAAACTCATAACTTCAACAAAATGCTAGCAATGAAACAACAAAGTAACTTAATTTATTGGCATCAATTCTTAAATGGTACTGATATATATACACACACACACATATATATATATATATATATATATATATATATATATATATATACATATATATATATATATATATATATATATATATATATATATATACTGTTGAAAATTTAAGGCCTAAATACAATCAAGATTCTAAGAATTGGTTAATTTTACAAATATTTAGAGACTTTATGAACACAGAGATTAATAAGATATTTAACCTAGATAAGAAATTGTTCCCCAAAATATTGGAATTCTTAATAACTATCAAGTGATAATGCAATGAAAAATAAATCATATTTGTCACAAATTTATAAAATTATTAAGTTAAATTTCACATATTTAGGCAATTCCTATTGGAATTATTCCTCAAAAATTAATTTGTTGTGTCTTTCGGCTTATCCCGGTTAGGGGTCGCCACAGCGGAACTCCGGTCCGCTAATGTTTGGTAGTGGATTTTTACATGCCGAGTTACCTGCCCTGACGCACAACCTTCAACGAAGGCATGCCCATTCACGCATGCCTCCACACAGAAATGTTCTAGCTGAGAATCGAACGCAACAACGTCTTGCTGTGAGGCGACAATGCTACCGCAGCACCACTACCGCGGGTATTCCTCAAATGAAGGCTTATCTGAAGAATACAAGAAAATAATATTAAAATCTACAGATAACACTTCATCTTCATTATATTGGAAAAATTTCACTTGGAACTTTTTGCACAGAGCTTCTATCACTTCTAACAAAACTGCAATTATATATAAATCAAATGGAATAAAATGCTGGAGATGTGATTCTGAAATAATAGCTGATTGGGTGCATATGCTATAAGAATGTGAAGTCATCTCCCCTTTTGGAAAGAAACTAACTTCTTTCAAGCTCTATGGTCAGATAGATATAATGTTTCTAAATCTTTAGTTTTGTTTAATGCTCTGATTCCTGAGATAATTTCAAAAACCCAAGTGCCTCTTCTTTGGTCTAGTCTTACTATAGCCAGAAAAGTAATTACTAAAAATTGGAAAAGTCAAGTTACCTCTGCTAGTGTTCAATTTATTGGTATGGAAAATCTTGTTTGCAGTAGTGAACTGCATACTATAAAGATGAGAACTTCTAATATTACACATTCATATAAATCTTGGCTTAAATTTAAAGACTTGCTTGAGAAATATTAATTGTTGTTGATATGTATAAACTTTGATGTATGGCTCAGCTATGGACCTATGCAGATAGTTATTAGTTTGTTTTAGAACTGATTTGTTTATTTATTTTAAAAAACAAAAACAAAAGAAAAAAAATAAGAAGTTATGTACTCATCATAATGTTCAGTGTTTGTTGTCCATCTCACCTTCATTCTATGCTGGTTGGGTTTGGAACCGAGCACTGGTTCTGACTCGGCCTAATTCAAAAGCTCGAGAGCTTCCACTGCCTCGAGGCTATACCCTATACCATGATGCTCAGAGATTACCCAGAACTTGTTTGCAAGTGAAAGCACGATTTTTTACCAAATGATTAAGCCAATAAGTATAGACAAGACTCAGAAGAGATTCAGAGACTCCATAATCAAATTATAACAAGAAAAAGTCCACCCGGTCCTCCAGGAGTGAAGGCGGGGGAAGGAGGGTTGTGCACAAGAATGAAGGCAAGATGGACAAGAAACATGGAATGTTATGGGGGGTACATAACTTCTTAATGTTATGTTGTCCTAGCTCACCTTCATTCTATGCTGGTTGGGACAGCGTCCCTAGCACCGTCTTTCTTGGGTGGCTCAATAGAAAATACTCTTCAGAACAGTGGACCCAAAGGAGGCCCTGTTCCTAGAGGCCAAAGCTACTTTGTAATGAGTGATAAAGGTATGAGGCTTTACCCATGTTGCTGCTGCACAAATGGAATAAACAGGAAGCCTAGCCTGGAAGACAGAAGAAGTTGCAATAGCTCTTGTGGAATGGCCCTTCACTTTGCCCAGTAACTGTCTGACTGTCTGTTCTGGGAATTGTATGTGTAGGAGATACAGTCTATGAGCCATTTTGAGAGTGTGACCTTAGTCACTGGAAATCCTTTCTTTTTGTCTGAAAAGGACACAAAAAGTTGGTCTGACTTTCTGAAATCTTTAGTTCTATGCATGTAGAAATGCAATTCTCTATGTACGTCCAACTGGTGTAATCTATATTCTGCCTTCTTGCCATAGTTTGGGAAAAAAACTGGTAAGTCAATGGATTGATTTAGGTTGGTCTCTGAGCACACTTTTGGTAGAAAGGAAGGGTTAGTCCTTAAGGAAACTCTATCTTTGTGAAAATTTATGTATGGAGGATGTATAGATAAGGCTTGAAGTTCAGACACTCACCTGGCAGAGGTTATGGCCACCAATAATGCTGTCTTCCATGACAAAAACTTTATGTCACATGATGATGCAAGTTTGAAAGAAGATAGAATTAAAGAGGATAGAACAAAATTTAGGTCCCATAGATCTGGAGGTTTTTTCACTGGAGGCCTTAATAAGAAATGTTTGTCTTTTCGGCTTTTCCTGGTTATGGGTCGCCACAGCAGAACTCCGGTCCGCTAATGATTGGCAGTAGATTTTTATGGTGCCGAGTTGCGTAATCTTCAGCGAAGGCACGCCCATTCATGCATGTCTTTCGGAGGCCACTCAACCGCGGGGAGGACATACAGACTCCACACAGAAGGCACTCCAGCTGATAATCGAACAGGAGAACCTCTTGCTGTGAGGCAACATTGCTTCCGCTGCACCACCGCGGATTCACATCTTAGTAAGAAATACCTTTTAAAAATGCTTTACAGAGTCTATGGGACATGATTTTTAGTCCCATTTCCCCAATATGAAAATTCGATATAGCAGCTAACTGTACTCTAATTGTAGCCACTGCCGCACCTTCGTTAAAAAGTTTAGCCAGAAAATCTAACACTGCTGTGATACAGACCGTAAAGGGATCCATGTTGTTTTGGAAGCCCGGTGTGAAAATCTTTTTCATTTGCTAGAGTATAATTTTCTGGTTGAAGCCTTATGAGAGGAAATCAATATGTGTCTAACTGCAGGGGAGATATTATGGAGCCTGGATATTTGTGGAACTGGAGCAGCCAAGCAATCAATTTTAGAGTTTGTAACGATGGATAGAGCGTTCCCGATGAATGAGTCAGAAGGTCTGGAACTGGGTCCAGAATTCACAGTTCCTCCTAGAGATGGGGCTACAAAAAGGGGAGCCAAATTTTCTGAGGCCAGTATGGAGCAATGAGAATGACTGTGCTCTTCAACATGTAGGCTTTCTGAAGAACCTTCGGTATCAGGGGAAAAGGAGGGGAAAGTGTAAAGTAGTCCCAGGGAGCAATCATGTATGAGCACATCCCTGGGTGACTGCCCCTGAGGGGGGATCAGGGAAAAGTAGCTGCTGTATTTGGCATTCATGGATGTGGTGAAAAGGTTGCAGCAAGGCTGGCCCCATTGATGAAAAATCTCTTCCGCAACTTCTTGTTTTACAGACCACTCATGAGCATCAAAATTGCTCTGTTGAGTTTGTCTGCTATCACAGTGGATTTCCCTGGGATGTGCATTGCTGTCAGAAAACATTGAGAAGAGACTGCCCATTGACATACTCTTTATGCCTCTTGACATAGGGGGTAGGATTTGGCTACTCCTTGTTTGTTTATGTACCACACTACTGACATGCTGTGTGTCTGCATTGCAATTGTTCCTACTGGAAGAGAGTCCTGGAATGCTTGCAACATGAAGAGCACCTATCTCATCTCTAGGACATTGATATGCAAGTGGTTCTCATGTTCCTGCCAAACGCCTTTAACAGAGTTTCCCAGATAATGCCCCCCTCACCCTATCTGAGAAGCATCCCTGGTCACTGTAGCTACTGGTTGTGTGAAGACAAATGGACGGCCTAAGGTCAACTGAGTCAAATGAAGCCACCAGTGTAGGTCCTTTTTGCAGGATTCTGTGATTATGATCTTGTGCACGAGTATTAGATGTTGCATGGACCACTGGGAAAAAAGCAGCCATTGAAGAACTCTCATGTGTAAACCTGCTAGAGGTACCAAAATTATTGCAGCTACCATGGTGCCCAGAACCTGCAAGACAGTTTTAGCCTGAACTTTCCTTTTGGATAAAAGGTTCTCGATTTGAAGGTGTAAAGACTGAATCCTCTCGGGAGTAAGTTTGGCCAACATTTTTCTTGAGTCTAATTCTGCGTCTAAGAATATAAGATACTGCAATAGCAACAAGGCAGATGTTTTGAAATTTACTGCAATGCCTAGTCAGGAACACAGGAGAATGGTTTCACCCCTTACTTTTATTAGTAGGTGCTTGGTGGTGGCGTTTAAGAGCCAGTCGGCTAGGTATGGAAACAAATAGAATCCTAGATGCCTCAAGTGAGCTGTAACTACTGCTATGCATTTGGTGAACAAGCTGGGGGGCTGTAGTGAGAACAAAGGGCAGAGCTCGAAACTGGTAATAACTGGCTCCCAGCTGAAAGTGCAAATGTCTCCTGGATCACCTGTCCATTTTTATATTGTAGTACGCATCCTGGAGATCTATCGAGCACATCCAATCATCCTTCCCCAGAAAGGGGAGTATCAACTGCAGTGTCACCATCTGGAACTTTAATTTCTTGACGAGATCCAGAATGGGCCTCCAGTCTCCTGTCTTTTTTGGAACTAAAAAGAACCTTGAGTAAGGTCTGGATCCAATTAGATCTGTGGGGACATTATAGATGATGATTTTTTTTTTAGCATCTTTTGTACCTCTAAGAGTTGCATAATCCCTTTGACTGGGTGGAACATCTGGACTTATTGCTTTTCTGATGAGAAAGAGGAAAGGGGTATGTAATAACCTCTGGATATGATCATTTGTACCCATTTGTCTTGCATAATTTCTAGCCAGGTGTTCAGGTACAATGACAAGCGACCCCTGACTGCCTCCAGAGATGGACAGACATGCCTCCTCTCAGGAGCACAAGAAGGGCTTTCCAAGGAAGAAGTCCCTGTCACCCTGGTTCTGCAGACCCCCTCTGCCATGAGGTCTTCCATTGTTCCTTCCCCCTCTGTCCCTAGGGGAAGAATCACCACGTGCATCAGGAAAACCTCTTTGGGACTTGCAGAACCACATCTTTCCCCCCTTCTGACCTTTGGGATAAGGTCTAGTGAGAAGGGATTAACAGACTCCCATGGCAGACAGAGTCTTTCCCTCCTATTTGCACCTGGTCAAGGTCTCTTTAACTTTGGGCCCTAACAAGGACGAGCCATCGATGGGGGCATTAATGAAGGAAGACTTGAAGGGTTCAGCAAAATTACATAAGCGCATCCAGGAATGTCTCCTGGAAATTCCTGTACCCGCTGCCCTGCTTGCTCCATTAGCCACGTAAGAAATCAGTCACATGGAGTTTAAGGTGGAGAGCTGTGAGGAAACCTTATCTGAAACCCCTGCAGCTACTGTACCTTGAAGGGCATCCCCTAGCTCTTTTAGGAGATCCCTCTGTAGTCTAGTAAAATGGGTTAGGTAATTCAGTGATCTAAGTGTAAATGCCGCTGAAGAAAAAGTACACTTACCATATCTATCCATCATTCGAGACTCGTTTGGTGGAGGAACAGATATAGAAGTCTCTGACAATTCCTTCTTTGTGGCTGCCATCACCACCATAGCACCTACTGGGACGTTCTTGCTGAGAAAATCTTTTTCTGTAGGTGCTGTAATGAATTTGTTTGGCCTCCTCGGAACAGGTTCCACTGACACTGGAGAGCCCCATGCCTTCCAACTAATTACATTCATCAACTGATCAAAAGGTGGAGTCACCCAAGAGGTGGAGGGGTGAGACCCAAAAGCATCCAAGTACACTTACTCATCCTCAGAAGGATTGAAGGGCTTCCAGCTACCCCTCTGCTTAAGAATCTCCAGGATGTCTGCAACAGAGACATCTTTAGAGGGGGGACCGTGGGGACCCTTCTGACTCATCCAGATTGGTATCTGAGGTGATAGACTCATCTGGGGAGTCTATGTGTTTCCTCTTGCACAATCTCTTCTGAGGGACCTCCTCAGAGGGGTACTCTGGGGAAGTTTTGGAAGAGATAGTTTCACCTGCAGGGCCTTCCTGGGGCTTAGGCTCTCTGCGCGTTGGGGGGAGTGATGGTGCTGAGACCATCACAGGCACTACTGGGGGAAGAGTATTTGAACCAGAGAGTGGAGCAATCTGAAGTGACAGCACTCTCTCCAGCAGCTCAAAAGCCCCCCTCACCCCACTCCAAGGAGGTCCCTGGCTCCGAAGAACTGAAAGACTGACCCAGAAGCAGAGCGGTTGGTTCTGAAGCTGATGTAGGAACAGAGCTCAACTGCACCAAAGCCTGGAGAGGTAGAATCAGCTTGGACAGCTGCCCGATCTGACTTTCCTCCCCGGACCCAATGGGAGAGCATCGGCTACTAGACTCCTCAAATTCCAATGGAACCGAGGAAGTCGGAGCAGATGTCGGAAGCGACGATCCTGCTGGAGGTCTCAGTGCTAACAGTTCCACTCTGATTAGGTCCAAGTGTTCTGGCTCCGAAACCCCAGGTCGGGTCGGAGGAGGAACCGAAGAATGAGAAGAGGTCTTTGTTGGCTCCAGTTCCTTCTGGGTCTAAGTCGACAGAATTTTAGCCAATGCCAGTGTCCGAAGGAGTCTCCTCACCACTCACTCCACATCATCGTCCAATAAACTTCTGGAGGATAAGGAGGATATGGATGGAGATATTGCCCTTTGTAGGATTGGAGATTTTAGAATAAGAAGTTATGTATTCACCATAATGTTCCATCTGAGTAGGTAGCTTCATTTGTCTGCAACCTGTGAGTCTTGGATCCGAGCCGGCAACTTGTTTCAAGCTAATGGATCCGAGCTCCTAGCTCCTCCCCTCACCCATAATCCCCTGCCAACCCTCCATGACCTCAGATCGAGTTTGCCCCTCAATATGTACCCAAAAAGGGTATCCAACTAACATAGATCTTTAGAAGGCCAGGGGGAAGGAAGGGGGGATGGTTGCAGACAAATGAAGCTACCTACTCAGATGGAATGTTATGGTGAGTACATAACTTCTTAATCTGAAGTAGGGACTTCATTTGTCAGCAACCTGTGGGACAGAGTCCCCAGCTACCTGAATCTTGGGTGGCCATCATGGAAGGATATTGCGAAGCACCGCAGAGCCAAAGGATGCTCTCCCTCTAGAAATCACATCCAGTTTGTAGTTGTTAATAAAGGTATGAGATGAGGCCCAAGTGGCTGCCGAACAAATATCATCCAATGGAACTCTAGACTTGAAGGCCGCAGAAGTAGAGATGGAACGAGTGGAATGTGCCCGAACTCCTTCAGGTGCGGGTCTCCCAGAGGCTTGGTACGCTAATAGGATACATTGTGAAATCCAGCGTGATAGAGATACTTTTGATATTGCTTTCCCCAAATTAAATTTGGCAAAGGAAACGAACAGCTGGTCGGATTGTCTATGACCAGCTGTTCTATGAGTATAAAAATGTAGCTGCCTATGAACATCTAATGAGTGCAGCTTGTACTCTCCTTTATTCTGATATTTAGGGAAGAAAACCAGTAAATTTATGGCTTGATTTATATTGGTTTCTGATGCTATTTTGGGAAGGAAAGGGGGATTGATCCTGAGGTACACTCTGTCCAGATGAAAGATCAAATGAGGCTTCACAGAAAGAGCTTGAAGCTCCGAAACTCTTTTCACAGAAGTAATGGCTACAAGGAATGCTGTTTTCCAGGACAAGAATTTGAGATCTACTGAAGCAGCAGGTTCAAAAGGTGGAGCAGTCAAGGCTTGAAGAACTAGTGAAAGATCCCAAGGTGGTACGGCTTCTTTTATGGGGGGTCTAAGCAAAAAGGTGCCCTTGAGAAAGGTTTTACACAACTTGGCCAACATCAAAGGCCCTGTATCATGTCCCACATGGTAATGGGAGATGGCAGCCAATTGCACTTTGACAGTTGAGCAACTAGCGCCTTCCTGAAAAAGTTTGGTTAGGAAGTTTAATATGGATGGAAGAGGAGCCGTAGAGGGATCTAAATTATGATGCTCCGCCCGGATGGAGAAACGTTTCCATTTACTGTGGTACACTTTCCTGGTGGAGGGCTTATGCGCTGCCACAAGGATGGCTTTGACTGGTGAAGAGATACTGGGAGTCCTAACTAGGAGTGGAACTGGAGCAACCAAGCTGTCGGCTTCAGATTGTCCAGATTTGGGGTCGGTAAGTCCGACGGATGGGAGATTAGATCCGGAATGGGATCCAGAATCCAAGGAGGATTCACTAGGTGAGACCACAGGTAAGGGAACCAAATTTGCCGAGGCCAGAATGGGGCAATGAGGATCATCCTGCTCCCCAACCGCGAGGCTTTCTGCAAGAGTTGCAGCATCAGGGGTAGAGGAGGATAGGCATAAAGTAGATTGGGTGGCCAAGCATGCACCAGAGTGTCTCTTGGAGTTTCCCCTGGAGGGGGAATCAGAGCGAAGAAATTGCCGCATTTGGTGTTTGAGGGAGAGGCAAAAAGATTGCAGCAGGGTTTCCCCCATATTGCGAATATCTGCTTCGCTGCTAGTGGGTTGAGAGACCACTCGTACGGGGTAAGAAGGGTGCGACTGTGTTTGTCCGCTAGGATGTTGGTCCACCCCGGAATGTGCGTTGCATTCAGAAAGCGGTTGGTGGAGATTGCCCATTCCCACACTCTCATGGCTTCACGGCATAGAGGGTAAGATCTGGTTCCCCCCTGTTTGTTGATATACCAGACAACCGACATGTTGTCTGACTTAATTGCAATCGTTCCTACGGGGAGGAGATTCTGAAGTGCTTGCAACGCATACAGCACCACTCTCATCTCCAGAATGTTGATATGCAGGGAGGTCTCTGTATCATTCCACATGCCTTGTACCGTCCTGCCTGAATAATGCCCCCCCCACCCGAGGCGGGAGGCGTCCATGGTCACCGTGGCGAGTGGGGGAGAGGTGCAGAAGGGTTGGCCTGTATGGAGGTCCGGAGCATGGAGCCACCATAATAGAGCCTGATAGCAATGGGGTGATGAAGAGGAAAAGACAGAAAGGACCATTGTACTAGAAGGGTCCATTGCAGTACCCGCATGTTCAGATGGGTGCATGGAAGGCCATGGAGCCCAGTGCCCTCAGGACCAATTCCGCTGGTGGGGTCTCTGACTGGAGGATAGCCCGCACATGGAGTTGCAAATTCCGAAGTTGTTTGGACGTTAGAAAGGCTCGTAGCTCTCTGGTGTCTATTCTGGCTCCTATGAATTCTATGGCTTGTGTCGGGGCCAGAAGGGATTTCTCAGCATTGATGGTGATGCTTAACTGTGAGGCTAGGCGGAGAAAGAAATCTCTGGCTGAGCAAAGTAGATGCCTTGTTGGGGTGGTCAGGAGCCAGTCGTCCAGGTACGGAAAGACCTGTATTCCCTGGAGTCTCAGGTGGGCCGCAATCACTGCTAATACCTTGGTGAACACCCTGGGGGCTGTGGTGAGGCCAAAGGGAAGGACCCTGAACTGGTAGTGACTGGCTCCCAGCCGGAAGCGGAGGAACCTCCTGGATAGTCTGTCCATTAGAATGTGGTAGTACGCATCCTTGAGGTCTATAGAGCACATCCAATCATTCTCCCTTAGAAGGGGGAGAATAGATTGAAGAGTGACCATTCAGAATTTTTCCTTGGTTACCGACAGGTTCAAGAGGGACAGGTCTAAAATCGGTCTCAAGTCCCCCGTCTTTTTTGGCACCAAAAAGAACCTGGAGTAGAACCCTAATCTGAGCTGTTCTTGGGGGATGGGCTGGATGGCTCTTTTTCTTAGCAGCTGCTGAATTTCTGCAGCTGCAGCCTCCCTCTGATTGGGTGGTACATCTGGGAGGTTCTTGAATTTGGGGACATGAAGTAATGGTATTTTGTACCCTCTGGATATAATTCGAAGCACCCAGTGGTCTGTCGTGATGGACTCCCATGCCGCTAGGTGCTCCAAGAAGCACCCCCCCCGACTGCCTCCAGAGTGGAGCAGTCGGGCAACCCTTCAGGGCTGCTGCGTGGGCCGGTCAGAGAAAGGTTCTCTGGACCCAAAGTTTCTCAGAGCCCCTCTGCCCCTGGGGCAGCGTCCTCCCTATCCTCCTCTGCCACAGAAGGACTGGTTGTCGGGAGCGGGTTGGGAATGTTGCGATTTCCGGAACCACATCTTCTTCTGACCCTTTTGGTTCTTCAAAAAGGACCGTTGGGGCACAGAGAGGCGGACTCCGATGGCAGACAACATCTTTCCGTCCTTCTCGCTCTGGACAAGTGTCTCGCGAACCGTTTTGCCAAACAGGGCAGAACCATCAAAAGGGGTGTTCGCAAAAGACGCTTTAAAGGGCTCCGCAAAGTCACAATGACGGAGCCAGGCCTGACGTCTCATGACTAGGCCCGCTCCGCTAGCCCTAGCGACTCCCTCGGTGGTGTGGGACAATAGCCGCATAGAGGTATTTGAAATGAATCTCAGAGTGGCCATTCGGGTGGAGTACAATTGTTTGTCCTCCACCGACATGGACTCAGGGGGGGAGGCAGCGTATTCTTTGATAAGATCCCGCTGCATCCTGATGACATGTGCCATATAGTTCAGAGACCTTACCGAGAAGGTCGCTGAACTAAAAACTCGATTCCCTAAGCGGTCCGAGTGGGACTCCTTGCTCGGTGGATGGACTGAGGGGCTCTCCTGAGCTAGTTCCCGGGGGACCCTTGCTCCAGTGCGACCGGTCTGAGGGGGGGCTTAGTATCCTGTCCGGGCATTTGGGTATTGGCTCCATGGTGTCCGTATCCTTCCACTGGTGGTAATAAGGTCCACCAAGAGGTCGGCTGGAGGGGACACCCAAGAGGTAGATGGGCATGCTTTGAATGCCTCCAGAAACATGGACTCATCGGAGGAAGACTTGGGGGCAGACCACCCACCTCTGATCCTCAGCATCTCCATGATGTCTCCAAAGGAGACATCCTCAGGGGGTGATCTTGGGGAGCCTTCCCCTTCATCCAAGTCCGTGTCCTCAGTTAAGGACTCAGGGGAGTCCACGTGCCTCCTCTTGCACTTATGCTTGCGGGGCACTTGCTCGGGGGGGCTGTCCGAGGAGGCCTCACCAGCAACATCCTGTTCCATGGAACTACCTGGGAATTTGAAGCAGGCTGTCCCTTTGGCCGGGTGATGGAAGCCTGGCCCAGCAGAGAGGGAGTACAGGGTGGAGCTGAGACAAGGGCCAGGGGTCCGGATGCTCTCAACAGAGCCCTCTCCACTACATCGAAGGCCGAGGGGGAATCACTCTC
The DNA here is from genome assembly GCF_019279795.1 of Protopterus annectens. Taxonomy (NCBI): domain Eukaryota; kingdom Metazoa; phylum Chordata; order Ceratodontiformes; family Protopteridae; genus Protopterus; species Protopterus annectens. The sequence continues at coordinate 585,717,165 of NC_056747.1, read as the reverse complement.
TCTGGGCTCCGAGAATCAGCTCCCACTCGGATCCGATGAAGGGATCGGAACTGGCACCGAGACCATCGGATCCGAAGGACCAGTGCGCTCTGACCTGGATGGAGCCGAAGGCACACTGAATCCCTCGGATCCGAAGCTCGGGCCACGGCTCCGAGAGGTCAGATCCAACAGGCTCGAGGGCAGGGTCGGATCCGAAGTACCAAGTACTGTCGGCGCCGACCTGCCCCCGGCTCCAATGCTGCTCGGCTCTGAACGCTCCGAACCCGGGTAGCGGGTCGGAGAAGGAGCAATGGGATGGAAAAAAGGTGTTGAGCTCCCCCCCGAAGGGGGGAGGCAAGAGCACTCCCATCTGCAGCTGGGCCTGGATGAATCTTCGCATCATCCGGTCCAAGTCTGCATCAGACATGCTGAACGTAGATCTCAAAGAGGCCACCGAGGCAGGTCTGGAATGCTGCCTCAATGACCTCGATGGAGATCGGGCCTCCTCCTCCTCGGGCCCTGGGGAGAAACAAGGGGATCGGAGCCGAGGAGGAGACCTAGAAGCAGTGGCGGGAGAAGCCTGCTTAGCTGGCGGGGCTGAAGCGGAGGCCTCGGCCCGCCATTTGTGGTGCTTCTCCCTCCGTTTCTCCCTCCTAGCCTCCCTGTCCTCCGGTGCTTTAGCGGGAGTTTGAATCCCGGCTGAAGGAAGGGGGGCAGGAGTGGCAGCAACCACAGCCTGTGGTAGTGCCATGGGAGCAGCAGAGGCCGGAGCTGAGTCCGGGGGTAAAAGTCCCACCAAGACCAGCTTCAACCTCTGCTCTTTCAGTGCCCTGGGGTTGAACGCACAAATGGTACAGCCTGAGGTGAGGTGTTCAACCCCAAGGCACCGAACGCACCTAGTGTGGCCATCAGCCGGGGAGAGCTTATGGCCACACTCGGTACATTTAGAAAAAATGACTTTTGGGGCCTCAGCTATACTTAAAAGAAAAAGGTAGTGCTACACAAACACACAGGCCCCAAAAATACAACACACACGCACTCACTAACGACCAGTGAAGGGAGGGAAAAAACTAATTAAAAGAAATATATTTTTACACTACAGGGTACCTAACACTTACACACTTTATATTTTTTAAAAAAGGAAGAGAGTTTGACAGAAAAACAGACTTAACTGACGATTTACTTGTTGAGCTCAATGGAATCCAGCTATCCACAAGCGCGGCAAACTAGATCTGAGGTCATGGAGGGTTGGCAGGGGATTATGGGTGAGGGGAGGAGCTAGGAGCTCAGATCCATTAGCTTGAAACAAGTTGCCGGCTCGGATCCGATATCGGATCCAAGACCCACAGGTTGCTGACAAATGAAGTCCCTACTTCAGATTGAGTTATTGGCTCCAATACTGGAGACCGGCTTCGAAACTAATACTCAGTTGGCTCCAGAACTGCAATCAGAGTCGATGAGGGAGACTTCTCGGAAAGTACAGTTGTGTACACTTACCATAAATGTAGATGCTCAAGTGTATTCACTGTTGCAGTCATCACACTTAGGTTATCCTTCCAGGGGTAGCCCTCAGTTGGCCTGAATACCAGAGGCTTAGTATTTCTGAGTCAGTTGCTGTCGCTCCAGGACTGACGTCAGATCATCAGTGATATAGAAACAGGCAGCCGAAGCCATTACATCAGTTTTTCTTGCCCCAAATGTCAGGAGCCCCCAAATAGGGAGCTAAGTTAAGGTGGAGTAACACCACCAGTGGAAAGTATATACCAATGGCCCTGTAAAGAGTGAGGAAGAGAGACAGAGAGAAAAGGGGGCTGGAGGGTGGGAAACCAGGACTGCAACAGTGAATACACTTGAATATCGACATTTATGGTAAGTGTACACAAATGCACTATGTTCTTCGTGTTTCACTGTTGCAGTCATCACACTTGGGTTGATTCCCAAAGCTGAAGAAGGGGTGGAGGCAGTCAAGAAGAGTTGTGGCTGGCTAGTATGCCCTGCAGGACTGCGATTGCAAAGCCTGCCATGGATTTGGAAAAGATAGGCAGGTGGTAAAGCTTGGTGAAGGTATGAACAGAACTCCGTGTTGCAGCTTCCAGGATGTCCCTGGTAGGGACCCCTCTGAGAAAGGCTGCAGATGTTGAAGTTGCTCTAGTGGAATGTGTTCTTACCCCCTGTGGGGGTGGTTTCCCATGGTGTTTGTAAAAGCAATGGATACAGTGTGCTATCCATTTGGAGATGGATTGTTTTGATAAGGCCTTGCCCTGTGGCCCTGGTGTAGAGCTGACCAGTAACTGGTCAGATTTTCTAAAGGGCTTAGTCCTATCCAAGTAGAATCTCAGCTGTCTGTGCACATCCAAAGAGTGGAGGATCCTTTCCTCCTTATTTTGAGGTTTAGGGAAAAAGGTGGGCAAATGAATAGATTGGTTGAGAGCCACACTGGACACCACTTTAAGCATGAAAGTCGGGTTAGTCCTGAGGGAGATCCTGTCAGCATGAAAAATGATTAAGGGTTCCACAGCCGTAAGTGCTTGTAGCTCAGAAACTCTTCTAGCTGAAGTGATGGCCAGACACAAGGCTGTTTTCCAAGAGAGGAATTTTAATTCTGCTGAAGCTGCAGACTCAAAGGGGGATAGCGTGAGATTTTCCAACACAAAATGAAAGTCCCAAGCAGGGGTAGGGGCTCTTCTTGGTGTCCTTAAATTGTTAGCCCATCTCAGGAACTGTTTGATGAGAGGGTGTGAAAAGAGAGGTGGCTTAGTGTTGTAAAGTGCAGATATGGCAGAGGCATGGATTTTATTGGAAGAGAAGGATAGGCCCCTGTGGATTAGGTCTGCTAAGTAATCTAGGATGACAGGTAAGGAGGGCTGTGCTGGGTCAGTTCCTTTAGTCTGGATCCAGGAACAATACCTTTTCTACTTGGCAGCATAGGATTTTCTAGTGCTGGGTCATCCGGCTTCACGTATAACATCCAGGACCTGCTTGCTTAGGCTGGCCACTGGAGGAGAAGTCAAGGAATAAACCAGGCTGCCAGGTTCAGGGTCTGCAATTGTGGATGCAAGAACTCTCCTTCCTGCTGAGTCAGGAGAGTTGGAATCTGAGGGAGGTGGCATGGATGCAATGGTGACAGACTGCGCAGTAATGGGTACCAATGTTGTCATGGCCAGTCTGGTCTCTCCTCCCTTATTTTGAGTAATACTCTTGTAAGAAGAGGTAGAGGGGGAAATACAAACACTGAGAGGTTTACCCATTGGAAGGATAGGGCATCCACTTTCCAGGCCTTGCTGTGAGGTTCCCTGGTGCAGGATTTGCTGAGCTGGTGGTTGTGGAGGGAGGCAAATAGGTCCACCTTTGGGGTACCCCATTTCTGGGTCACAAGGCTGAAGGTGTTGTGGTTGAATTGCCACTCATGTGGGTCTAAGAGATTTCTGCTTAAGTTGCCTGCCAGAGAGTTTTGGTTGCCTGGCAGGAATTGAGCTAGCAGGTGAATATGCATGCCTGAGGCCATGTTCCAAAGGGTCATGGCTGGCCTACAGAGTGGGTAAGAGTGAGTTTTCCCCTGCTTGTTGATGTACCACATCACTGTGGTGTTGTCGGTTTTGATTAGTAGAGGCCCTGAAGACAGTAGGGATCTGAAAGCAGTCAGAGCATGCTGAACAGCTAGCATCTATTTTTGGTCGATGTGCAGATGAATTTTATTTAGGCTCCAGTGGCCCCGAATGCACCTGCCATCCAGGTGTGCACCCAAGGCATAGTCTGATGCATCTGTGGTTAGGATCTGGGTGGCGTGGGGTTGTGAAAATGGAAGTCTCTTGTTGTGGTTGCATGCTGCTGCCCACCAAAGAAAATATTTCCTTCGACAAGGTATCATACGTATAATAGTTTCCAGGTCCTGAGAATGTTGGCACCAAACGCTTTTTAAGTACCAATGAAATTTCCTCATATGCAGTCTGACATACAAAATTAGTAGAATGCAGGAGGCCGTTAACCCTAGACCTTGCAGGATTTTCCTTGTGGATAACTGGGTTCTGGTGGCCAGTTGAAAGAAGTAGCCTGTCAGATAGGCTTGTTTTTCTGGAGTAAGGAATGCCATCTGGGATGCTGTGTCCAGGCTTGCTCCCAGGAATATAATTTTTGACTGGGGACTAGTTTGGATTTCTTTTCATTGATAGTGTACCCCAGTAAGGTTAGTAGGTCCTTTACAAATGTCAGGTGCTGCAACAGCTTTTTCTGACTGTCTGCCTGAATCAGGCAGTTGTCCAAGTAGGGGTAAATTTGAATATTCCTTTGTCTGCAGTAAGCAATGGCTGGAGCCAGGCATTTTGTGAAAACTCTGGGAGCAGTGGATAAGCCAAAGAGAAGTGCAGAGAACCGATAATGCATAGATCTTGCCCTGAAATGTAGATATTTCCTGCAAGAGTCCCTGATTGGGATATGCAGATAGGCCTCTTTTAGGTCTAGGGTGGCTAACCAGACATCTTTGGACAGCATAGGGAGAAGCTGCTGGAGGGTGAGCATTTTGAATTTTGATACCACCAGGAAGGTGTTTAGAATGGATAGATCTAAGATTGGTTGCCAGGTGCCCTCTTTTCTGGTTACCAGGATAAGTCTGGAATAGAAACCTTGACCTATCTGTTCTGCAGCAACATGCTGAATTGCCCTCATGGACAGCAGGGAATGAACTTGGTTTTGTGTCTCTGCCCACTGGTTTGGAGGAAGATCTGGGAACCCTTTTGGGGTTGGCAGCATGTGTAAATAAAATTTGTATCCCTGGGGCACATCAATAGTTGATGATGGAGGCCCAGTTTTTTGCATGGGAGGCAAGTTTTCCTCCTAGGGGTAAGAGCAGATGGGCAGAGGTGAGAGGTGGAGTTGAGAAGTCATTGTGGATTCTTTCCCTAAGGGGGTGGCTTAACACTCCCTATTTTAGAAGTGTAGGCACTCCATTGCTTAGATCTCCGCAGAGCTGTCTGGGGGGGGGGGGGGGGGACAGCTTCCCCTAGGTCTAGTCTGAGGTGGCTGGAAAGGACCAATGTTTTGCGGGGCAATGCCTACTGAATCCTGGAGGCTGGACTTGCAAAAAAGTCTTTAACTGTCTGCATAGACTTAGCTTTTTCTTCCACCCTTTTCAAAACCTCTTCTGCTTTGGTGCCAAACAGATTGTCTTTATTCAGTGGTGCGTCCAATAATTGATATGGTCTGGCAAGGTCTGTTCCTTAAACCAAGCATGCCTTCAAAGTACAGAACCAGTGACTGCTGCCCAGCAGAATGCTTCTAGGGTGTCAAACCCACATTGTAGGGTATTGCTTACTAACTTGGCTTGCAGAATGCATAAGCTCCTGTAATTCTTTATTTTCTACACAGTCAGGGAAGGTAGATAATTTTGTTTAATAAGTTTCATAGTATGTTGCTGGTATTTCAGCATGTGGAACTGACAATTTAATGCTATAATGGCAAGAGTTACAGAGGTGTATACTTTTTTACCCCATCTGTCTAAAGCTCGAGAATCCCTGTCTGAAGGGATGGGATTCTTAGCTGTGGTTGCTTTTACTCCTTTAGGTCCTTGGGAGATGGCCTCTGGGTCAGCAGTAGGACTTTTGAAAATAAATTTGTGAGAGTCAAGGACTCTGTAGTACCTGTCAGGTTTCCTGGGAGCAGGAGGTAGAGTATAGGGGTTAGACTGGATTCCATAAAAACATCATCCACAACATCCAGAACAGGAAGAATAACTAAGGGTCTGTGCTGTGGTAAATCTAAAAAATCCCTGAGTCTCTTTTTGGACTGAGGATAATCCTTTCATTCCCAATGGAAATGCTCTCTCAAGGTATGTAGAGTTTCACCAAAAGAAAAATTCTCTGGAGGAGAGGCAGTAAGAATGGATTCCTCTGCATCTGAATCCTCATAAGCAGATGAAGGCATGTCTTCATAATCAGAAACAGAGTCGTCGGACTCCTGGTCAGATAAAGCTGCTGGGGACAAGTCTATTTTCCTTTTAGCAGGGGTAGACTGGCTTCCCCTAATGAGCATGATAAGGTCTTCCACCATTTTAAGCATCTGAGATTGAGGCAAAGAAGCAGGCGCTTGAGTTTGGATTGTCGTTTTTTTAGGCATAGTTTGTACTCTGGGCCTTAGAAACTTGGTAGTTTTAGAAAGAACTGAAGACATGAAAGAAGTAGTCAGTTTGTGTCGAATATCGGTAGAGTGAAGAACTTCCTCAGAAGCCAGTGCCTGCACAGTGGCTCCAGACCCATCCAAGGTAGAGACATCCACAGGTTCCGTAGTCAAAGAAGAGTTTCACAGCATACCGGACTCTGAACGGGTCTCAGTAGCAGCCTGCAAATCTATAGAAGTGGGCATCAGGGGCTGTGAATGCACCTCAGTGAGTACTGGCGAACTAGCGGCTAGCTTAACGGAAGCGTCGTCGGCAGTTTTGGACCTGTGCGGTCTGTGTCTGTCAGAAAAATATGTATTAGTGTATGTATTAGTAATATGCTTAGTGCATTTAAGGCTTGAAAAGGGTTAACACATTTATTGTATTTCAACTGCATAAATTCTGTACGAATTGCAGAAGCTTTCTAACCTTGTATTGTCATGAAATAAATATGCACAGCTATAATCTTTGTTTATGCTTTGGAAATTTACAGGAAAGCAGATAATTTCTGCTTGTGTCAGGAAAATAATGAATAGATGTATGAGACCTAGACAAGGAGTTCCGCTTGTGCTGTGAGAAAATACACAGCTGCAGGAGCTATAGATAACCAGAACAAAGACTGCTTGAAAATATGAACTGCAATCAGCACTTGCTTATGTCTGAGCTAGAAAAGTACCTTGAAATGTAACACATGTATTAGAACTACACAATAGAAGCTTGTAACGGGCTAGAGCCCACCAAGGCCAGGTTGTTTTTCTCAAAATGTTTTTCATAAATCCAGTCATGTCAGCAGAAAATCTGAGTAACATCTGCTGTAGAACAATACTGAAAGTTGTGTTTGATTACGTCAACCACAGAAGGCAATGCCTTGTAGAACAGTATAAGAATAGCATACTTTCTGTTAGTAGTTAGGCAAAATCCTGTATTTGCATGTTTTGTCTCCTTGCAGCAAGTTATTAAATGTGCCTTATCTGAACCTTACGTGTATTGGTCTTTGAAGTTTTTTCCTTTGACAGATTGGTCCTTCAGACCGGAAACCCTCACTTCGTCTCGGATCAGACAGGCCGGGTGGCTTGAAACCGTACGGGGAAGAAACAAAATTAGTTCTACTTATTTTGAAAAGCCCTCCGACTGAATTGTCATACAAAAGAGGCCAGCCACTTTCTGATCTGCGACTGAAGGACGGGTTTTTCATGAAACAGGTGATCAATCACGAAGGCTCAGGTAAGGTGAATCTACTTTTTTTCTGTTTTAGATCAGGGACTAGATTTGTATTGTTTTTGTCAGGACTGTATTTTTACAAGTCAGGGACAGAAAAGATTACTGTCTTGTCATAGATCAGGGAAACAGTGTAGGTAGGCAGTCATTTTGAAGAGACTATAACAAAATCCGTGGTACCACGTTAAAAATAAGGAGTTACGTAACGATTAAAAAGGGTAGTATAAAATGGGTAATAATTGCACAAAAAGACCCCAAAATACATGCAGTCACAGCGTGCTGATAATATTAAATACTACTCAAAGTGGGTTAATAAGTATGAATTCAATGTTAAATTAGAAAAATCCTTGCTTATCAAACTTGTCAAACAGCTTAAAACTGATTCTAATGGTCGGGTAAAAAAGCAGCACCAATTAGGAATTCCTCAGGCACACGGGTGGATTGAGGAGGTAAACCATAGGGAACAAAAGAATAATAAATCAAAAGCAATGTTTTTAGATAAGGAGGACAATAACTTAGTAATAGCATCGGCCCCTCCACCTCCTTTACCAGAATATGAAGCACGTGAACAGGTTAGTCCACCCCCACGATATCCTAATGTCACTGAAAATAGAGACATTACGAAAGCAAATGTTAGAGATCTCATCGAAACCAGGTCTCAAACACGGGCAGGTAACTCAAAAGGGGACATTGAATTATATCAAATGGGTAGGAATTCATGATCTATGAGTGAAGAAGAAATATGCCCACTTATAGAAGTACCTAATCCTCAGGCAGGGCAAGAAGGTCAGGACCCAACTATTCTAGTGTATAGACCCTGGACTCCGGAAGATATCCGGAAAGCCACTGAGGGAATTCCCCATCCAAAAGTTAATTTCAGAAAGTTCTTAGAAGATTTACAAGGAATGAGGCTAAGTTATAATTTAAATGGAGAAGAGGTAGAAAAAGTAGTCAGACAAATTGTGGGACCAGATTGGCGCATGATTAGTGGCAACTGGAATCCCCGTGACATTGCGCTCAGACCCCTCCCACATAGCAGTGCAGAGTTAGACAACAGAATGAAAGGTCTTACAGACCGAATCTCTGAGAAATGGAAGCCTAGGGCAGACTGGACTTGCATTAATCAATGCATCCAACAAGAAGGTGAAACTACTGACAGATATTATGCCAGACTGTTAGAATGTTTTAATAACCATTGTGGAATGCAGGTTCCTGAAGATCAGACACAAGATTCCCCATATGAGCAGCAGTTAAAGAATGCATTTTTGAAAGGCATTGCACCCATAAGCAGTTTTATTACAAAGCACATGGTAGATCATCGTACAAGCAGGTTAGAGTAATTACTTGAATATGCTAGGCATGCCGAAAGGCATTTTAATAGAAAAAAGAAAAAGAAAGCCCAAGTATTTTCTGTAGAAGATGGAGCAGAAGTCAGTCTGGGAACAAGGGCAAGAGAAATGCCCAGGGAAACAACCAATCTGATCAGCGATCAGTGGACTTTGAAGGGCGAAAGAAAAGGGGTGAATGTGTTAAATGCAGTAAAAAAGGGACACTTGGCAAGGGATTGCAAGAAAAACAAGAAGGCAACCACGGAAGACAAGGAGGGTGAGGATTGACTATATGATAGTCAAGAATCACTAGAAGGGGATAGTGGAGAAAGGGCAAATGAGAATGTGGTAGAAGGAGTAGAGGATGTGATCTGGGGAAAAAAAAAAAAAAAAAAAGGGCAGAAACAAACAATCTGATCCATCAGAGAGGACTCTTTGAAGGGTGAAAGAAAAGGGGTGAATGTTTTAAATGCAGTAAAAAGGGACACTTGGCAAGGGATTGCAAGAAAAACAAGAAGGCAACCACGGAAGACAAGGATGGTGAGGACTGACTATATGATAGTCAAGAATCACTAGAAGGGGATAGCGGAGAAAGGACAAATGAGAATGTGGTAGAAGGAGTACAGGATATGACAGAAGTAATAGAAGAAGTGCAGGAAGTTACGGATAGTGAAGAAAATGAAATATTGGATTTAGCTTTATTGAGCTTAGAGCTCTATTTAGCAGACACAAAACCAGAAGTTACACTCTTGGTGGAAGGGAGGGAAGTCAAATTCTTGCGTGACTCAGGGGCATCACGGACTCTGATACATCCCTCCAAACTGCCAGAGAATTCAGAGTCACCTGATTACATACTAGTGAAAGCAGCTAATGGACAGCTGTATCGGGAGCCCCTCTCCCATAATATTGCAATAACTGATCCTGTTTCAGGATTGACCCAGAGAAGCAAAATTGTTGTTTCCGCAAAATGCCCAGTAAACCTTTTGGGCAGAGACCTTACGCAGCTATTTGGTATAACAGTAGTTCCGACTATGCAGGGTATGGAAGCACAGCGACAAATTGATACCTTTGCAGTGCAATCGGAGGGTGAAATGTTCTATTGGTACAGCCAGGACTTGGTTACGACTGGTCCAGGGGCAGTGACCAAAGAGTTGATGAACGTAGCCATCAGCAAGTTCCCCTCCCTTGACATTGATAAACAACATTTGTTGCACTGTACTCTGTATTATTGTATCACATCAGGACCGGATAAGGAATATGAGTAAGAATTGTTTAGAAATCGTGGAAACAGATTGATATTACGAAATCTGTACGGGGACATGGAAGGGAACAGTGTAGTCAGCTGTTCATTGCCCCAGGAGTTCTTTGCACTGTATAAATCTAATCGATTACCAGATGTTAGCTTAACTAAGGACAAGAATATAAAATGGGTAGACTTAGGAGAAAAAGTCACGAGATGGGAAAAGCAGACAGAGTTAGAACTGTCAGAACAGGGAATACAAATGCAGAAGTTGAATTGGATAACTCAGACCCACCTAGCCGTGCACTTGCAGTCTAGCAAGGACAGCTGATTAGCACTCCTATTAAAGGAGGAAGAGAATGCCTTACAGAATATACCGGAAACACTTTGGTCAACAGGAAAGTCAGATGTAGGTGACAGCGGCACAGCTGACCAGTTACTATCACGCCAAAGTCAGCATTTAGACCACAGAAAAGACAGCATCCCTTAAGAAAAGATGCAGAGGTAGGAATCAAACCTATTATAGCTGCTTTACTTAAGGAAGGAGTGCTGGTAGAATCTCCTGATTCACCATGTAACACACCCTTATTTCCTGTTAAGAAAGCGAATGGAGAATGGCGTATGGTCCAAGATTTACAAGTTGTAAATGACGCAGTAATTCCAAGGGCACCTACAGTGCCAGACCCACACACCCTGTTGAATGATTTAAAACTTCAACAGAAATATTTTTCTGTGGTAGATATCAGCAATGCGTTCTTTTCGATACAGATACACCCTGACAGCCAATATTGGTTTGCATTCACATTTTAGGGGAAAAGGTATACATATACGCGACTACCACAGGGATATTGTGAAAGTCCAACGATATTCTCACAAGAAATGGCAAGCAATTTGGCAGGATTTACCCCACCAAGAGGCAGTCAGATTTTACTTTATGTTGATGATATCCTGCTGGCGGCCTCCAGCCAGTAAGATTGCAAAGAAGATACCATAGCACTATTACAATTTTTAGCCACTGAAGGACAAAGTAAACAAAAATAAACGGCAACTTTGGAAAACACAAGTTAAATACCTAGGATATGTAATAACCTAAGAGGGGACATTAGATGAGGACAGAAAAAATAGCGATTTTGCAAGCAGCAAAACCCACTACTAAGAAGGAAATGATGTCCTTCCTGGGTACGACTAAATTTTGCCGGAGCTGGATTCCAAACTATGATTTGGAATCTGCACCGCTGACTAACCTGATATATAAAAAGAGAAATAACTTCCAAGAAACCAAGGCAAATAAGATAAAAGATAATCCACAGACAGGAAGAACCGAACCAAAAAGCACAAAGTGCAGCTTTATTGAACAACAAACAGGTCAATAAATCAACCACTTTCGCCAGGCAAATACCTGGCTTTCTCAAGATAAAAAGTAGTGTGACTAAAAAGTTTAAATACTTAAGCATCTGATCACATGGTACTTAATTAGTTCAACAAACATCCACATAAGAAGGCAATTAATTAGTAACTGAACTCAGTGAGTGAAAAGTATGCATATGAAAATGCAGAATAAAAGTTCAAATAGTGAAAACACTAAAAAATCATTTAAAAATCATTTAAAAATGATGTACAAATGTGTGCATAAAAAATCACAAATGTGTAAGATAAAAGACATTTACTAATTGTAACAAGAAAATCATAGCCTAGCCCTTCTCAGCTTTAGTACACTGGATATATTAATGGCCTCATTGAGACCAGGGGATTTTGCAGCATTAAGTCTAAGCTGCCATAAAAGTTCTTTATATTCAAGGCGGGCTTCCCAGTCACCTCCTCTGGCATCCTGGGTTACCTGTTCAAGAACCATAAACTTATACCTCATTGGAAACTTCTCATGCCCGCAGACCAGGAAGCCAACTGTACACTAGTGGAGTATACGAGAAATTTGTTGAATTCTAAACATCTGTTGCAGTCAAACTGTTTCAGATAAAGAACAAACCAGACCATCAGAAGTGTCAGTGGATCCGGGAACCTGGGTTTGGGTGAAGACAATAAAGAAAAGAACTGGACGTCACCAAAGTGGGAAGGTCCATATCAAGTGCTTCTGTCGACACCCACTGCAGTCAAGATCACAGAGTGTGCCTCGTGGATCCACCTGACGCACTGCAAACTAGTTAATAACTTTGAACTGGACAAAAATCTTGTCACATGTCAAGAGCAAATATGATAGAATCCAGAAAAAACAGGAATGCAAAACAACCATTTCCTCAGAAGTATTGCATAATCATCCTGTTAACTGTACTAGTGACAATAATCTTTTTGTTGTGGCCATTCCTTTTTCCAGCCACACAAACTGAACTGAATAAATGTGAAGCGTTACTCATAGACTGCCACCCAAACTTCAACACTTATCAGGCAATTAAATATGTGTATGCTGAGACTTTCAATGTTTCAAATTGCTGGATTTGCACAGCTTTGCCGACAGCATATGGGGGTTATTAATGACTGTAGTCCCCCTAGGGATCAACGAGACCTGGGAAAACTTGATTTATGATACCTCAACTGTTACATCACAAGATAAAATAGCATTGCACTTGTCTATTCCACAAAAGGGAACTGTGTGTTTTTATAAAAATAATACTGTTCAGGTGGGTAAGAGCAATTGCAATGTGACTGTTCCTTATAAATGTTACACTAAAGCTAACAATGCAGGTTCTTATTGCAATACAAACTATGATTCATTTCTTGAACTGATGCAAAAAACAATTGATAAAGTAAAACATAATTCTGTTCTCTATAAACAACTGCCTATAATTGATAGAAAAATGTTTCATGCAGGACAAGTGTATATTCATAGTAAAGTTACTACTAAAGTAGAGGATTGTTATTTTATATGTGGCAAAAAGGCATACAAATGGTTACCTAAGAATTGGTCCGGCAGTTGTTTTTTGGGCTACCTGGTTCCGGCCATATGACACACTGCAGTTTTGCCTCGAGGAAAAATTCGGAATGTCCGAGAGGTTGACAAGAAACCTGTCAAGAAACCTGTAAATCCAGTGGGGCAAATCAATGCACGCTGGAAAAACCATCATTCTATAGGCGATGGACTGACACACATGGACTTGAGTGATACTGTTATATTGTGGGCAGGCATATTACCTGCATAAGGAGCAACAAAATCGATCTGGGAGCTGAGAAAACTGTCTAAACTTCTCGAAGTAATGAGTAATGCAACTTTTTCCGCTCTTGAATTGTTGACTGATGAACTGAATGCCATGAGAACTGTGGTGCTTCAAAACTGCATGGCTCTTGACTTCACCCTAGCGGTGAGAGGTGGTACTTGCGCTTTAATCCAGGAGGAGTGCTGTTCATATATTCCTGACCATAAACATGAGATAGACAATCACCTTGAGGTAATTCAGCAAGTGTCGGCCATGACCAAACCAGGACCAAACCCACTGATGGACTTTTTCCAGAAATGGTTTGGGGGGTGGGGTACTATCCTAATGAACATTCTGATTGCTATTTGTGTAGGAATGGTCCTACTGGGAGTATGTGTTTGCTGTGGCATCCCCTCCATGAAAAGACTGATTAAAGACTTTATAGACATGTCAGTTTCTGAAACCTTATATCAAGGTACTGAGTTTTAAGAACTGTTAAAAGATTGAAAATGTTTTCATAAGTTTAAATTGAATGACTCTCTTAACTGCAAATCCTAAGTGGGAAGAGGTTAGGAGAAGAAAAAACTGTTTATGCTTATTTTGAAAGTAAAATAAAAGTATTAAAAGGGGGGAAATGTCAGAAAAATATGTATTAGTGTATGTATTAGTAATATGCTTAGTGCATTTAAGGCTTGAAAAGGGTTAACACATTTATTCTATTTCACACTGCATAAATTCTGTATGAATTGCAGAAGCTTTCTAACCTTGTATTGTCATGAAATAAATATGCACAGCTATAATCTTTGTTTATGCTTTGGAAATTTACAGGAAAGCAGATAATTTCTGCTTGTGTCAGGAAAATAATGAATAGATGTACGAGACCTAGACAAGGAGTTCCGCTTGTGCTGTGAGAAAATACACAGCTGCAGGAGCTATAGATAACCAGAACAAAGACTGCTTGAAAATATGAACTGCAATCAGTACTTGCTTATGTCTGAGCTAGAAAAATACCTTGAAATGTAACACATGTATTAGAACTACACAATAGAAGCTTGTAACGGGCTAGAGCCCATCAAGGCCAGGTTGTTTTTCTCAAAATGTTTTTCATAAATCCAATCGTCAGCAGAAAATCTGAGTAACATCTGCTGTAGAACAATACTGAAAGTTGTGTTTGATTACGTCAACCACAGAAGGCAATGCCTTGTAGAACAGTACAAGAATAGGATGCTTTCTGTTAGTAGTTAGGCAAAATCCTGTATTTGCATGTTTTTGTCTCCTTGCAGCAAGTTATTAAATGTGCCTTATCTGAACCTTACGTGTATTGGTCTTTGAAGTTTTTTCCTTTGACAGTGTCTGTCTTTATTCTTACGTTTTTTTGGAAGATCAGTAGTTGGATAGCTTACCAAAGCCATTTCAGAATACGGAGACAGAGAGCAAAAGTATTTGGCTATGATAAGGACCCAATGACCTATAGTTCTGGCATTGAACAAAGCACAAAACCGACAGCGAGGGACGTCGTGGTCTGGGCCTAAACAGATGACGCAATATGAATGGAAATCTCAGTGTGGTATTTGCTTTCCACAGGTGAGACAATTGTTAACTTTTTCTGACATCGGTTAGAGCAAGAGAAAAGGATCCCCAATGGGGTACTTAGCTTTAGAAGACTTCAACTTCAAATTCGGAAACAAAAACTCAGGTAGCGGCTGAACGGCACTCATGCAAACTGCTTCTGCTTCGAGCTCCTCAGCAAGAAAGACTGGGGTAATGGCGTTGGCTGTCTGTTTTTATACCACTGATGACCTGACATCAGCCCTGGAGTGACAGCAACCCATGCAGAAATACTAAGCCTCTGGTATTTGGGCCGACTGAGGGCTACCCCTGGCAGGATAACCCAAGTGTGATGACTGCAACAGTGAAACATGAAGAACATCCAAGAGATCTTGGTTCCAACCCAGATTGTATTAACATTTTTTTAGGTGGCTCTGAAGATAGAGCCAAGATCAAAGTTCTTTTGCCCAACTTCTCCGATCTAGAAGAAGAAGAAGAAGGGGATTTGTCAGATTTAGATCTCCGAGTCCCTTCTAGAGCCTCTGTAGAAGGGGTTTTCAGTAGGCCTCTTACAATCAATTTGTTCCTGTGCTCCAGCAGCACCCTAGAGCTAAATGCATGACAAAAGGAGCAGGATTCTTGTAGGTGGAGGGCACCCAGGCAGTAAACGCAACTGGTGTGCCTGTCTGTCAGGGACATTTTTTGGCTGCATTTGTCACACTTTTTGAAACCTGACTGTTTCATTTCCTTATAATCCTTAGACATACTGAAGCTACACAAAAAAAATAACTCTAAGAAGTAGCTTAATAAGAGTTTTTCAATATCCATAAGATAAGACTATCAATACAAAGTTTAACAATATATATTAAGATCAACAAGCTACAGAGAAACAACTAACTCTAAGCAGTAACTTGTTAATCAAAAAGAAAACTTAACTATACTATTTATATAATTTTTATTTATTTATTTAATAAGGGGAAGAAGTCCTCTAATTTAAACTGACTTTCATTAAACAAAGGGAGCAGTCCTCTAGCTTAAGCAGACTCCCCCAACAAACAACAATGGGAAAGTATAGGAAAGGGTAGGGGAATGGCCCTCTAAGTTAAATGGGCCATCAGGAGCCCTCTAACTTAAATGAGCTACCTTTTAAGGATACAACAATTTCTCTAGAGTTAGGTTTAAATGACCATAACACACCAGGCCTAAAGAATGACGATGGCAAAAAAACACAAACAGAAAAAAGACAAGCAGCAGACTGATAACCCTGCTAGTCACCAACTGTAAAACATTATGAAATAACTCTAAATTGTGGAAAAGGAAGAAATATAAATAAGAAAATTTTAACTTAACCAGGAGCCAGTGTGGAAGTTACGTGATCTGCTTGAGTGGCAAACGAGATCTAGGTAATCTTCCCTGAGCATCATGGGATAGGGTATAGCCTCGAACCAGTGGAAGCTCTCAAGCTTTTGAATTAGGCCGAGTCGGAACTGATCCTTGGTTCTGAACCCAACCAGCATAGAATGAAGGCGAGATAGGACAACATAAAAATACAATATTTCTGCTGCTAAGGAATGCTGCAGTTTATACAAAAACGTGTGGCATCAGGAGAGAAGAAACACTGTTCAGTTGACAACATCTGCTACAATCTGAGGGAAGAGATAAACATAAAATGAAGCAAGTCTAATTTGCTGAATAAAAGTGAAGGTTTGGAACATTACTTTCAATGCAAAAAAGAAAAAAAAAACAGGATTTATGCCAACATTGAAGATTACAGTAGAAAGCCACAAGGCAAATAACACTTCCTCCCAAAGGTGCCTCCTTTTCAGGTTTTGACAATCAGGTAAAAAATATATATATTTAGAGGTTCCAGATGGAAAGCTCAGAAATTAAAGAGAAAAATATTCACCTGACCTTTGTGCAAATAACTCCTTGCTAAATCCTGGTGGATATGTAGGGGCTTTGTTAGCTTTATCAGCTTCTCATAATCTGCAACTGCTTATAAGATGATGGCTGCAATGATGCAGGAGTTTTACTTATATCAGCCAGGGACACCTGGCAGCAAAATATCTTAATGGTAATGGATCGCACTAGAAGGTATCAACAGAAATGCATGTGCATACCTTTGATGCCATTGATGATTAGGAAAAGAAAGTACAGTTGTGTGCACTTACCATAAATGTAAATGTTCGAGTGTATTCACTTTTGCAGTCATCACACTTGGGTTATCTGCCTCCAGGTAGCCCTCAGTCAGCCTGAATACCAGAGACTTAGTATTTCTGCATCGGTTGCTGTTGCTCCAGGACTAATGTCAGGTCGTCAGGGGTATAAAAACAGGCAGCCGCCATTACATCAGTTTTTCCTGCCCAAATGTCAGGAGCCCCCCAATAGGGAGCTAAGCTATGGTGGAAATATCACCACCAGTAAAAAGTAAATACCAATACCCCTGCAAGAGGTGAGTAATATACACAGACAGGAGAAAGAAAGAGAAGGGGGATGGAGGGAAGGAAACCAGGACTGCAACAGTGAATACACTCGAACATCTACATTTATGGTAAGTGTACACAACTGTACTATGTTCTTCGTGTTTCACTGTTGCAGTCATCACACTTGGGTTGATTCCCAAAGCTGAAGAAAGAGTGGAGGCAGTCAAAGAGAGTTTGGGCTGGCTGGTTTGCCCTGCAGGACTGCAGTTGCAAAACCCGCCCTGGATTTGGTAAATATAGGCAGGTGGTAATGCTTGTTGAATGTGTGTACAGAACTCCAGGTAGCAGCCTCCAGAATGTCCCTGGTAGGGACTCCCCTGAGGAATGCTGTAGAGGTAGACGTTGCCCTAGTGGAATTTGTTCTGACCCTTAGAGGGGTTGGTTTCCCAAGGAGTTTGTAGCAGAAATGCATACAGTGTACTATTCATTTTGAAATTGTCTGTTTTCAAAGGCCTTGCCCTCTGCCCCTGGTGCAAACCTGAGTAATAACTGGTCAGGTTTCCTGAAGGGCTTAGTCCTATCCAGGTATAATCTGAGCTGTCTGTGCACATCCAAGGAGTGCAGGATCCTTTCCCCTTTATTTTGAGGATTAGGGAAGAAGGTTGGCAAATGAATAGATTTGTTGAGAGCCACACTGGACGCCACTTCAGGCATAGAGGAAGGATTAGTCCTGAGGGAGACCCTGTCAGCATGAAAAATAATGAAGGATTCCACAGCCATAAGTGCTTGTAGCTCAGACACTCTTCTATCTGAAGTGATGGCCAGAAGCAATGCTGTTTTCCAAGAGAGGAATTTTAACTCTGCTGATGCTGCAGGCTCAAAAGGGGGTAGTGTGAGCTTTTCCAGTACAAAGTTAAGGTCCCAAGCAGGGATGGGTGCTCTCCTTGCTGGCCTTAAGTTGTTTGCCCCTCTCAGGAACTGTTTGATGAGAGGGTGAGAAAAGAAGGGTGGCTCAGTGTTGTAATGAGCCGAGATGGCCGAGGCATGGATCTTAATGGAGGAGAAGGATAGGCCTCTGTTGAGTAGATCTGCTAAGTAGTCCAGGATTAGAGGTAGGGAGGGCAGAGTTGTGTCCTCTTCTTTAGACTGAATCCAGGAGCAATACCTTTTCCATTTATCAGCATAGGATGTCCTTGTACTGGGTCTTCTGGCTTCAAGAATGAAGTCTAGCACCTGCTTGCTTAGGCTGGTCACTGGGGAAGAATTCAAGGAATAAGCCATGCTGCAAGATTCAGGGTTTGCAGTTGCAGATGCAAGATCTGTCCCCCTTGCTGAGTGAAGACGGTCGGGCTCTGGGATAGGTGCCAAGGTGGCACCAGTGACGGGCTGCGCAGTAGTGGGTACCAGTGCTGGCATGGGCAGTCTGGGGCAATCAGGATTTGCCTTGGTCTGTCCTGTCTTATCTTGAGCAATATTCTTGAGAGAAGGGGCATAGGAGGAAATGTATAGATTGAGAGGTTTACACACTGGAAGGATAGGGCATCCACTTTCCAAGCCCTGCTGTGAGGTGTCCTGGTGCAGAATTTGCTGAGCTGGTGATTACAGGGAGAGGCAAAGAGATCCACCTCTGGGGTCTCCCATTTCTGAATCAGAAGGCTGAAGGTGCTGGGCTCTAATTGCCAATCATGTGGGTCTAGGAGATTTCAGCTTAAGTCGTCTGCCAGTGAATTTTGTTTGCCTGACAGGAATTGAGCTTGCAAGATGGACTGGCATGTTCAAGGCCATGTTCCACAGGAACATGGCTAGCCTGCAGAGTGGGTAAGAGTGGGTTCCCCCCTACTTGTTGATGTACCACATAACTTTGGTGCTGTCTGTTTTTATTAGCAGGGGTCTTGGTGAGAGTAGGGATCTGAAAGCTGTTAGAGCATGAATTTGACTTGGGCTCCAGTGGCCCTGAATGCACTTGTCATCCATGTGTGCCCCCTAGGCATAGTCTGATGCATCTGTGGTTAGGGTCTGGGTGGCGTGGGGTTGAGTAAAGAGAAGTTCCTTGTTGTGGTTGCATGCTGCTGCCCACCAAAGAAACTCTGTCCTTAGACAAGTATGATAGGAATGACAGTTTCCAGGTCCTCAGAATGTTGGCACCAAAGACTTTTCAAGTACCATTGAAGTTTCCTCATATGCAGTCTGGCATATGGAATTAGTAGGATGCAAGAGGCCATAAACCCTAGTGCCTGCAGGATTTTCTTTTCAGATAGCTGGGTTCTGATGGCCATTTGAGTGAAGTAGCCTGTCAGATAGGCTTGTTTTTCTCGAGTAAGTAATGCCATCTGTGATGCTGTGACCAAGCTTGCTCCCAGGAATACAATCTTTTGACTGGGGCTAGTTTTGATTTCTTTTCACTGACAGTGTACCCCAGGGAGATTAGAAGTTTTTTTACAAATGACAGGTGCTGCAACAGCATCTCCTGACTGCCTGAATCAGGCAGTTGTCCTAGTATGGGTAAATTTGAATTTTTCTCTTAGCAGGGGAAGGTTGGCTTCCCTTAATCAGCATAAAAAGGTCTTCTGCCATTTTAAGCATTTGATGTTGTGGCAAGGAAGCAGGTGCATGAGTTTGGGTCATCAGGTTTTAGGCATAGCTCGTACTCTTGGCCTTAGAAACTTGGTAGTTTTAGACAGAACTGAAGACGCAAAAGAAGGTGTCAGTTTGTGTTGAATATCGGTAGAGCGAAAAACTTCCTCAGAAGCCGGTGCCTGCTCAGTGGCTCCAGACCCATCCAAGGTAGAGACATCCGCAGGTTCCATAGTCGATGAAGAGTCTCGCGGCATACCGGACTCCAAACGGGTCTTGGTAGAGGCCTGCAAACCCATTAAAGCGGGCATCAGGTGCTATGAAAGCACCTCACTGAGTACCGGTGAACAGACGCCTAGCTTAACGGAAGCGTCATCGGCAGTTTTGGATCTGTGCAGTCTGTCTCTGTCTTTATCCTTACATTTTTTCGGAAGATCGGTAGTCGGATGGCTTACTGAAGCCATTTCAGAATACGGAGATTGAGAACGAAAGTATTTACCGACAATAAGGCCCTGACGATGAATAGTTCGGGTGTTGAACAAGGCACAAAACCGACAGTGAGGTACATAGTGGTCTGGGCCTAAACAGGTGACGCAGTAAGAATAGAAATCTCGGTGTGGTATTTGCTTTCCACAGCCGAGACAATTGTTAACTTTTTCTGACATTGGTTAGAGCAAGAAAAAGGATCCCCAATGGGGTACTTAGCTTTAGAAGACTTCAGGATGATTCACTTTGAAAATGAAAACTCAGGTAGCAGCCGACCGGCACTCGTGCGAACTGCTTCTGCTTCAGGCTCCTCGGCAAAAAAGACTGATGTAATGGCATTGGCTGCCTGTTTTTATACCCCTGATGATCTTACGTCATTCCTGTAGCAACAGCAACCGACGCAGAAAAGGCCACTGTGACCTCAACTACCTCCTCATAAAGGAAGTCTAAATGGATGCTGCCCTGTCCCTTGGTTAACACAATACAGCAATTGGAAAAATATATCTGTGGGGAGCTGTTCAAACTAACTGACTTCAGAAGGGCTTTAGCCCAGGAGGAACCACCATCAAACAATGGCATAGCAATCTCCAGAGAGACCATGTTAGAAACCTCAGTGTAAATAAAGGCAAGGCTCAGACACTACACTGCAAAAGCTTGTAACTGAACTAAAGAGATGATAATGGTCTCCTGATAGTTTTCTTTTTGGTGCTTCTCTAAAGACTGATTCATTTTGGAAGGGATGTTAGATGAGGCTTTGGCCAGTGCTATAGTTGCCTTGGACTAGATACACAACTTTTTTCTGAGAGTGAGAAATTCCTGAAGTGATTTTACACTCCGCTTGGCTGTCTTCAGTTTAAATATCTCACAGTTGGAATGAGTGAATATGTCATGCTTGGGTTCCAAGCAAAACACATACCTGACATGGAATTCTTTGTAGGGAAATGGTTTCTCTCAGCCAATATGATTAACTTTCTCAAAATCTGAATCTGACATTTAGTAAACCATGATACTGAGAGCTATCATAGACATGTAATAAACATATATCAAGAAAATAAATTTTTCTTCGAAGGAGTACTCATCTGCAACTTCTAGAAGTCAGCCAGATTTACAGACTGATAATGCTTGGATCTGCTCAGGAATCTTGATCAGGTAAATCTTGGTTTGATTATCAGCTAGGGTGTTTTAAAAAGCTGGCAGGGGTGGAGGGGTGTGCCCATCCCAGGGAGTGGAGCAGAGCAAGATGAATACAGCCACAAATTCTTGGAGGTTGGATGACACTGGGGTGCATGTATAGGGGCAGACCTTTAGCTCAAGCCACTATGTGGTAGTAGCTTTCATTAGTAAATGTACGGGGAACATGTAATCAAAGTGGAAGTTACTGTGACCTCCTTAGTAGTGAAGGTAGCTTGTTCCCCACCCTAGGGTGATAAGGCACTGCAAATACCCCCATTGTCAGGATGCCAAAAACGGAATTAATCCTTACAGTTGCCTGCATGACACTTTCTCAGGACAATTTTCACATCTGTGCTATGTTGGGGTGATTCCATAGTAATGGAGGAACAAATGGGCAGAGTCTGAGGGTGTTCAGGCACAGGGGGGGAAGGCACCTAGAAAAAAATTCTCAGTAAGAAGCATCAAAGGAAGAGTTGCAACTTTAACCATTTTACACTTGACCAAATGTTGGGAAGATCTTCTCTAACACATGGGTCTTTTTATTAGATGCCACTAGACTACTTAAAGAAAACCTATATACATGTGGAAGAGCAGAAGAAAGGGATGATGCAACTTGATCTCATAACTAGGTTGGGAAAACTTTATCCTGGTGAGAATGGGAATTGGGCTTTTACAGCTGCCCCTTTGAAAATACATCATCCATCAAGCATCCCCCAAGTGGATTTGAGCCCTTTCATTCTTTCATGCTGGGTATCCCAGCATGGAAGATAAATTTATCTAGAGGGCCTGTGATTCAAACAGTCAATTGGGTGGTTTGTGCCTTCTGTAGCCTCCTGGCAATGAGGGTATCTGTCATAGATCCTAATCCCTTCCTTTCTTTGGAAGAACTGCCAGTCCAAAACACCACAGTGTCTTCTATTATGTGAATGCAAGTACTCAGGATAAAGGCTACCACCAAAGACACTTCATGGATGATCATCTCTCCCTTGGCCCTCCCCCTGCATTACTACCCATCCAATGGATTGTAGTACTAGATGGCCTCAATCCATCCTGTCCCCTTCCTTCCAGGATGGATGCCATCTTACCATGCCAGATTCAGCAAATGCCTGAGGTGCTAATTGAGCCTAGATCACATGGGCCATACTCCAGGCTTTTCCTTCTACACCAATGGCAAAGGAACACTATTTATATTTAATTAAAGCAGATATACAAGAGAAACTATATTTAAAGTTTGTAGTAGGAACTCTTAACTAAATATTGCTAACAAAAAAGACAAAAATTACAAGATACTGTGAAGCTAATAGAGTGACTACTTTATCAGCAAAAAAAACTAAGTAAGTATGCAAGTTACTCACCATTATAGATGGACTGCCTTCTAATGGCAATGGAATAAAACTGCAATCGTATCTGTAAGTGGGGTCAGTTATCCTACTGGTAGACAATGTTTGAATTCTAGAGTTTTGACTGACAGAGCTTCATCTTGCAGATGGAGTTCCTCCATTGGAAGTCACAATTGGTAAATTATGCCAACAGTGATACCCTTTTGGGGAATTTACCCATCTTTGAGTTGGTGTGGCAGTGAAGTTGGTATATAGGTTTGGGGTGTGGGAGGGTTTGCTTCCCTGCAAAAAGCACTTTAAAAAAGTATTTTTTGGCAAGATGTTTCTGGTGAATGCAGCTTGGGGATTCTGATCCTCAGATCCTTCCATTTTGTCCACTCATAGTGGAAGCAGGGGTGTCATCCAACTGCTGGAAAATATGATCGTGTACTAAATGTCTGCCTTCAGGATTTAATTCCAGTACATAATCATGAACTCTATAACAATGATCTTTAAAAAGTACATCAAATTATCTTTTGTTTTTATGAAATGAAATTATCCACCATTTGAATTCCTTTATAAGGAAGGATGAGTGGAGGTCTCATTTTTCACGGAGTGAACTACCTGAACCAGAAAGCTTTTGTGGTAAAGCTGAACCTTTTTCACATGCATCTTCACATCCTGCACCATTGTAATACTTATAACCAAGACCAAAAAGGAGGATTTCATATCTTTTAAAAATAAATGGGGTGGTGTTCTTGAATCTTCTCTATGGGCTGAAAAAATTCATTAGTACTATGCCCAGAATAGTCCCTAAGGAAGTATTTGGTGAGATATCAGTAAATCCAACTTCATCTCATTAGCTGTTAAGACCTAATGAACCCAGAAAGTGGATAAAGCATCATATTCCTAAATCCTGATAAGCTGGACAGCAATCGTCTGAATACAGTCAATGAAAACTGGAATGTGAAAAAAAAACTTTTAAAACTTAACAAGTAAAGCAGAATTTTTGCCTTATTTGTTCATTTAAAATAATTTCTTCATACAGCAATTTAGTATCAATGCTAAGTTACACTGTAACAATAACACTGGCTATGATTTGTCTTTCAAGTTCTGTAGGATTGATTGAGACAAGTCAGCCAACATAGTTAGTGCTGCATGCATTAACAGGAAAATAGTGATCAGTGACTCAGGTTTGAATAAGTTAAATATTCTAGTATCTGTTCTTAACGAATGGGCACAGATACAACAACCAAAAAGAAGGGTGCATAAGAATACCTTTCAGTCTGAGAGTTGCAATGGCTGAAGCCAAATACTGCAAAAAAATGGCTGTGGTAAATCAAAGTGGAGAAAAGCATTCTGAAAATGATCCATGCTCACTTGAAAACTGACTGCAATCCCCAATGTAAAAGAGGTATGGTAGCATGTCAGTATGTGTCCTGATTCAAAGTAACCATCCTGTCTGTGCCCAAGGCAGAATAGAGGTACAGGCCTAGCACTAGAGGTGTCAATATTCTGAACTTCTTAATCACCAATTACTTGAAGGGATTTGACAGATTCAAGATAGGTCCCAGGAACAATAAAGAAAAAAAGAATAACTCAATTTCCTGAAGTGACATGGAATTTTCTTGGCGATTTTCTGAGCATGTCTTCTAAAATAGTTGATAATGAAAGTTTGCAACTGTACTTGGGGTAGATTTGAGGAATAACTGCTATGTATTTCTCAAATGTACTACTTCCAGCTTTAAGTGTGAGGAGTTATTTTCCCATTTTTTCTTTTTTTTTTTTTTTGGAAATCTGAGATTCTGCCCTAAAGTGAGGTCATCATCATCAACGTGAATAAAAGAGCTGCCTTCAATTAGGTAGAAAACTAGAGCCCTTCTTACAGGCACATCAGAAAAAAGGAGGAGCCACACAAATACAGAATCTGAAGAGGTTGAGTTTCATCGCTTGATCGATCTATCCTATCTACCAATTAATTTGCTTTGGGATGAGGATGAAAACTGGAGAAACCAGAGAAAAATCATTGCAAACAGAAAATGCAAACTCCTCGAACAGTAACCAGAGATCAAAACTGACCCATGAGACTGTAAGGTAGAAACTTTAATAAACAAATGCCAACTTCAATTAAATCTTCTTTGTGACCCACTACTACCACAAAAGTTACCTCTACTGCTTCCATAAAAGCTTGTAATAGAATAACTGCCTAAGAAAAGTAGAAAAAGCAAACAAGTTACCAGAAATGAATTTATCAAGGTAAATGCCACTGAACTCAACACTTACATTAAGTAGTGTTTACCCACTTTCCTTTAGGTTGCTTTGGTGATTCTCAAGTGTGAAGAGTTTGGATTTAATAAAGCATTAGAAACAAAGTATTTACTTCCAAGGCCTCCTGTTACAGCAATTTCTGTTTCCTACCCTCCTTTGCAAGGGCAGTCAGTCAGTAGCAAAATGAAACGTTAGATAAACTTCCTTAGTCTTCTTTTTTTCTCAAATTTCTAAATAAAAAGCATGACTTACAAGCCAAAAATAAATCATGGGGATAGTTAACCTTGTTCAAAACATTATCTATGTACAGCTGCTTTTAAACTATCTAGGCCTACTAAGCTGCCACAGACCTAAACAAAGAAAGTAATACATAAGAGCATTTGTGAGTCAAAGGTGACATTTCTGCAGCTCTACTTTTTTTCATATCTACTATATTTTTGATATGCTACTCTTCAAAGAATTCGGACAGCATTTTCAAGGAAATGGGGAACAATGTCAGATTGATATCTCAACATAAAAATCAACACAAATTAAGAATTAAGAGCAACAAACTAGGAAGAATGATATTATTTTCCCACAGCATCCCTTGTTTCACATCTTTGCTTGAATGAAAAACTTTGTTAAAAAATATATTGTTCAAAGTTTTAGCTGAAACCATATTAATTTCTTGTAAATTGGATGAATATGGTTTGATCCTTTGGCTAAATCACTAGAAACTCCATAAATCTTGTTAGAAATCTAAAACATTTATTAAGTGTTTTCTTGGGTCTGATAAATTGGTGTACGTAAGGGTGCCAACACTGTATGCAACAGAGAGTTAGCAGAAAACAAAAGAGTGGCAGATGTAATTATTAAGGAAGCCATGTCACTGTATCTCTTTTAACAAGTTAATCAAGGATCAAAGTTGTTTGCCACAAGCTGCATTATTACCTTAAAATCAAGAGACAGCTCAGTCTTCCTTGTTTTGCAACTCTTGTGCAAATGTATCGTAATAAAATGTATTTCAAAATAAATCTCCATGTTCAAAAAATGGGGAGGATGCATGCTCTTCTTTTCCTAGAAGCATCATTCTAAATAGAATGAAGAAATAAAACATTATTTTAGCAAAATACCTCCAAACTTAAAATAGTCAAATTATGATGAAGGCAGTAACAGTAGAGCTGCTTGGAAGATCCCTACAGCCGTTGAGCAGGTAGACTTTCTTCTGAAAACACCAACTTAACTATTTTTTTCTCTTTTGATCCCATACTATGTGGGGCTTAAGCACCTCCCTGTTTGTGTATGTGACAGGTTAAGACTAGCACCTGGAGCCCTCAGTTCAGCCCCATCAACAGTGTGATTGCAAACTGTTAAAGCAAATAAACCAGTAGCAGTAATCATAAGTGGATAGATAAATACATACTTCCCAATTAACAGGAAGATGGATGTAAAAAGTCATCTAAGCAAAGAAAGGTTGTAGGAAGGAAATAAGCATCTACTGTAGTGGTCTTCATGGATCAACTGATACAGTGAACAGATATATGCAATATCTGATACTGGGAGATCTCTGATGTTAGCTGTTGTGAAGAATCCCAAGCCATAAATTTAAACTTCTCAGAAAGAAAACGAATAGCCAAAAGTTGAAAGATCAGAACGCTAAATCCTGTAAAATAAAATCATCACCAGCCCCCTTTTTCCCATATTGTACTTGGGGTCAGGATGTTGGTGTCAACTTTAGACATCTCTCTTAATTCAGTGCCACTCTCATATCTTCTTCACCAGTCGTGCCTGATTTTTGTTGGTCTGCCTTGATAAATTCCAGTTTCCCATCCAATTGTCCAAGTTGCACTTGAATTGGGTTAGGGAGTAACTCTGCTTCACATGGATGGGGAGCCTGTTCCATAGACGGGGTGGTCTCTGGAATACATACCTGTCTCTTTAGCAGGTCCTATTTATATCACAGGCAAGGTTTAAGTCTTTAGAATGGGTAATTCTGGTACTGTTTGTTTTGTGGATATGCAGGAGGTCCATCAGAGTGAGGTCTGACATTGCCCTGTATGCCAAGCATAGATCTCCCCTCAAAATCCTGTAGGAGACAGAATACGAGGATAGGGCCTTGAGGCGGTCTGCATAGGACATATTACTTATGCCCTGTATTCTTTTAGTGAAGAACCTCTGTGGGTGTTCCAGTTGTTGGATATGCCTGGTTAGGTACATACCAAAGGGTGCATTGTACTCAATGATAGGTCTGATGAATGCCGAATACAGTGGAACAATGACTTCCTTGGACTTAGATGCCATACCTTTGTTTATAAGTTGTGCAACATATAATGATTTCAGTATCATACAGAAGTACTGATCACACCACTGCTTTGTATACCTTACTTTTTTATGTAACAGCAATGCCACAGAAAGCATGAATTCTGGACTCAAAGTCCAAGTATTAATGTTTTGTGACACTGAAAAGATAAGACTGTGGTATAAATGTTCACAATGGAGGCATTCCTGAAGCAAACTCTAGAAGCAGCCACACCCATGGTGGAGCGGCCTTTAACAGCAGAATTTTCAAAGCAGTAGAACAATGACTTCCTTGGACTTAGATGCCATACTTTTGTTTATAAGTTGTGCAACATATAATGATTTCAGTATCATACAGTAGTACTGATCACACCACTGCTTTGTATACCTTACTTTTTTATGTAACAGCAATGCCACAGAAAGCATGAATTCTGGACTCAAAGTCCAAGTATTAATGTTTTGTGACACTGAAAAGATAAGACTGTGGTATAAATGTTCACAATGGAGGCATTCCTGAAGCAAACTCTAGAAGCAGCCACACCCATGGTGGACCGGCCTTTAACAGCAGAATTTTCAAAGCAGTAGTTTACCACTTGGTAGCAAAATTCATTGCCATTAGCAATCCACTAGGAAATAAACTGTAATAATTTTATACCTCCTGAAGTAAAGGAGTCAAACAGCTGTTCCATCTTTGTAAACTGCTACACTCTCTTTAAATAAAAACCTAAGACAGAGGTACATATTCTTTTTAAAAGACCCATTCCCATGACTTCTGCCTCTAAAAAAATACAGCACCGATCCAAAAGGACTGATTTTGGTCACTGCCCAACAGTTAAAACTGAAAGACAAAAGAAGGTAAACAACAGTATAAATGAAGTTTATGTACTAACCATAATCCTAAATCCATGTTGTCTGGTTTTGTTCAGTTCAACAGTTGGGTTATCAGATCAAATTGGATCCAGTTTTGTCTCTTTGCATGTTCTCAGATCCAGGGCTCTGACTCCCCCCTTCCCATAATTCCCTTTGTTCCCCTAATTACCACAGATCAAGTTTACCTGCTTCTGGTTTGAAATCCTACTAGATAACAAGTACAGTTAGCTGACGACTAGCAGGTCAGCAGGACATAAGCACAACAGTGAAAAATGGGGTCCAAAAGACAAAGCCCCTGGTCAGGTCCAAATGCTCTGTTTTGAGTCCGAACATGACAATTTAGGATGGGGGAGAAAGACAACAAAGATCTAGCATTATGGTAAGCACATAACTTTTGAATCTGATATCTTTTTCAACTAATTCAACAAATGGAACAGATTCCCTAACTAGCTGAACAACCCAGGTGATGTCAAGGAAGGCTATTCCTAAAAATGGTAGAAGCAAAGATCTATGAGATCTAGATTGTACACCTAGCTTGGTGCAAAGTAGACCATGTAGCTACAGCACAAATCTCATCAATGGAAACCATACCAATAAAAGCAGTGGAAGTAGCCACTGCACTATTATAATGAGCCTTTGGTTTACCATACAAAACAATTTCCGTCTTCTCACGAATAAAGGCAATACAGTCAGAAAGGCACCTGGACAGTGTAGCTTTAGGTAATCCTTGACCCAGTTTAGCTTTTGAAAAGGCAAGGAACAGTTGATCAGATTTTCTGATATTCTTTGTCCTGTGCAAATAAAATCTGAGTTGACAGTGAACATCTAGTAAATGCAAGGTATATTCCCCTTTGTTAGAGAATTTTGGGGAAAAACACTGGCAGATTAATAGTTTGGTTAAGATTTGCTTGAGGCCACCTTTGGGAGAAATTGGTGATTTGGTCTCAAAGATACTCTATTCTTAGGGAAAACCAGACAAGGAGGTTTACATGATAGGGCTTGCAACTCCAAAATCCTTTTTGCAGATGTGATAGCCATGGGAAAAAGATTCTTCCAGGACAGACAGTTTAGATCCATAGTAGCAACATGTTCAAAAGGAGCTTGTGTCAAAGCCTGAAACATTATAGCAATGTCTTATGGTGGAAGTTCAAACTGGATTTTTGACGGGAACCTTAAAAGAAAAGTTTTCTTCAAACAGGCCTTTTAGATCTTCAGAAAAGCAATAGAAGTCTGATTTGGTCCAATGTGAAAATTGTAAATGGCTGCTAACTGCACCCTGATAGTTGAGAAACTGGGTACTTTGTGAAATAGCTCTACCAGAAAATCTAAAATCCAAGGAAGAGGAGTGGAAAATGGATGTAAACTCCTTGAAGAGTCCCAAATGGTAAATCTTTTCCATTTACTAAGATACATTTTTCTAGTATTCGACTTCTGTGAGGAGGACAAAATCTGGATAACTGGGGCAGACAGCCTGGCATCTCTGACCACCATAAAAATTGGAGGAACCATGCGGTTAATTTCAGAGTTTCCATATCCCAGTGAGATTGGCCAGTGGAGTGAAACAGAAGTTTTGGATGAGGTTCCAACACACAAGGCAGATGTAATAGATGAGGCTAGAGAAAAGGGAACAAACAGGATCAATGAAAATTACTTTTTGTCTTACACCCCCAGGCATTCTGAAGAAACTCTGTTATCAGAGGAAAAGGGGGGGTGGTCATAAAGAAAGGTGGGGGCCAACTGGGGACTAGAGCATCACTCAGTGTCTGTCCCTGTGGAGAAATCAGGGCAAAGTAGCAACTGAATATTTTCTTTAGGTATGAAGCAAAAATATCACAGCAAGGCTGGTTCCAGTGACTGAAAATCTGTCTCATCACTGTTTGAGAGACCACTTGCAGGACAGGAGAATAGTTCTACTCGACTTGTCCCATCAGAACATTGGAAGTCCCCTGGATGTGTATTGCCACAAGAAAGCAACAGGAAGGCTTCATTCATTACCCACTATCATAGCTTCCTGGCACAATGAATATGAATGGGTTCCTCCATGCTTGCTGATGTACCATACTGGTGCCATGTTGCCATCTGGATTGAAATCACACCCTCTGGGAGGAAGCCCCGAAAGGCATGATTTGCAAGGAGGATTGCCCGCATCTCCAAGACACTGATGTGAAGAAAGGCCTCTGTTTCCAACCAAGAACCATGAAAAATCTTCCCTTCAAAATGACCCCTTCCACGCCTAGAAGGAAGTGTCCATGGCTACTGTGGCTACTAGTGGGGAGAATGTTCAATCCCATGAGACTATAGAGGCAGTCAAACACCAACTTATGTGTTTCCTGCATATCTGTGTGAGAAGTATCAAGGCATAAAGGGGATGAGACAATGACCAATGAACTGAAAGTGCCCATTGCAGAACCCTCATGTAACACCTTGCCTGAGGAACTAACCTGATTGAAGCTGCCAAAAAGCCCAGAAGTAACAGAATAATTCTTGCTAGAGGACTGGGATGATGTAGGACCTCCAAAGCAATTTAACGCAGGGACAGGATCCTGGATTGTGGAAGCCTGGCTATCTGAGAATGTTTGTCCAGGTGACATCCAATAAACTCTGTCAACTGCACTGGTGTCAGCTGACCTTTTGAGAAATTTATAGTGATTTCCAGCTCTGGGGCTAGGTGGAGTGAAGAGTCCCTACAAGGAACTAGTAGATCCTTGGTTGGTGGGGTAAGGAGCCAATCACGCAGATATGGGAACATCCAGAACCTGTGCAGCCTGAGATATGCTACTTCCTCTGCCATGCATTTGGTTAACACCCTGGGGACTGTGATAACACCAAAAGGCAATGCTCTGAAATGAAAATGATTGGCTCCCAGATGGAAATGGAGAAACCTACTGGACTTCTTTGCTATCTTGATATGATAGTACTCATCCTGGAGATCTGTGAAGCACATCCAGTCATCATTTTTTCAGAACTAGTAGAAAAGAATACACAGTGACCATCTGAAATTTTTTCTGTTTCACAAACTGATGGTGGTGGCTTACTGCTAGATGACAATCTTTTTGAGCAAGTTTCTGTTTCTGCTTATTCCATTTGACTGGGTGAAAGATCAAGAATTTTCTTCTTTTTTTTGTGTAAGGGAAAACAAAGGGAATAATGCAGCCTCTGGTGATAATCCTGTTCACCCATGAATATTGGATGATGGCCTGCCAGTCTTGGCATACAGGGAAAGATGTCCCCGACTGCCTCCAGAGTGCGGCAGTTGGACAACCATTCAGGAACACTGATAGGGTTTCTCCATGAAACCCCTGATTCTGCTGTCAGCCTCTGCCTCTAGACTGGCATCCACTGAAGTTACTCCCCCACCCTTGGGAGGTCTGTCTGGAGCAGTGTCATGGCTAAAACCCTGGGATTTTTGAAATCAAAGCTTTCACCAACCCACCACCCCTTCTGGTTTTGGGAGAAGGTCTTCTGTGGTGGAAAAGTAAAAATCACCATACTCAGTTTGATGAGAACAGTTTATTGCTCCAAAGACCAAACCACAAGTACTGCTGCAACCAACTAGACATGGGTGAGGAAAATAGTAAAATAATAACCAGGTGGACTGAATGTAAAAAAAAAAAACTTAATAAACCATAGGTAGAGGGCTTCCATTCATAGAAACAATAATCAAGAATGCATAAAAAAATATAATTAAATGCTTAAATAACATCAACACATAGTCACACGACTCCAGTCATAAGTGAAAATTGACAAATTTAAAAAGACAGCATGCTATGACAATTTCACATCACTTAAGAGATCATCCTTCCTTTTAAATGAAAGTGAGCTGATGGAAGATTTTAAATGTACAAAAAATAAATCAACTAATTGTAGTCTATTCTGTCTGTTTTTGAGAAGGTGCATGAAAGAGATATCTACAATTATATGATTAGTTCTACTTAGCATAGATTTAACAACATAAGGTATGGAGAAATAACATTATCATGCTCCCCTTCTAATGATTCCTCATTTAGGATAATGACACTGATAGAGTGGGTGGTATAATGACCTACAACACAATCAACTACGACAGTAATATGTTTGAAATTTTGCAAGGCACATACAGCTTGCTTGTGGATTTCACAGAATGAAATTGATGTTTCTTACATGAAAATTTATCTATGTTTAGAAAAATTCCTCATCCAGGAGGTGATTATACCATCTCTGCACAACTTTTTAACTATATCCAACCCTGTCATACCAACCATATTTGGAATACTTAAAAGTCCATAAAAACAGAAGTAAATGACCACTACAATCCATACTTGCTGTGCAGAGGTTGAAAGCATACACTTGACAGGTTAAAACCATATTTTCTGAGCCCCTCAGTTACTTAAGGATTCCTGAGATTTCTTACCAAGAATTAACACTTTTTGGAGAGAAAATATTATGCCACTATTGATGTGATCAACCTGTTTTCTTGTATTTAACAGGACACAGGCATGGTTTTATTTCAAGAAGCTTTACTTGACTGCATTTTTTATTATTGAAAGACATTAGATTACTTATGGATCTCATAGATTAATTCTAACAACTGCATTTATTTTGTGGGTGAGTCTTAGAAGCAGACTAAAGGAATGATAATGGTGGTTGCTTGTGCCCCCATATGTGCCAACCTTGTAATTGTTGAGAAAGACAGGTACAGTTTTAATTTCAAAATGAATTCCTGTTGGAAATTATATTCAAGGTATCTAGATGATATATATTTTACTGTGGAATGGACCCAAGAGTAAAATAACAGTACTTTTGAACTGCATTAATAATACCACTAAGCTTTTCTAAATGTACGTATTCTCATACCAAAGATGAAGTGAATTACTTTGATATCAAAATTAAGAATACCATTAAGGGTTTTATTTTTTAATGAGTACCTTCACTTTTAAAGCTGTCACTCACTAATATGCATATGAAAAAAAATGATCAAAGGACAACTCATCAGATAAGCAAGGATGGTTTCCTAATATGATTTGTGAAAGAAAATGAAAAATTGTAAAAGATGTTCCTTGAAAGAGGTTACCACTGGTTAATGGTGAAAGAGATTAGTGGAAGAGTGGCTTGTGAGTGGGGTAAGAAATACACACCTTTACTTGGAAAAGGTTTTACTCATGAATCCCACAGTCCTAGTTCTGTTAAAGTTAAAAGTATCATTGAATGTAGGAACCATACCAACTATGACAGGGCAGTAATTCTGCAGTACAATGTTTACTCGCAGCACAAAAAAAATGGAATATTTTAATAGTCAGTGATGAGATATACCAAACAATGGGGGAAAAACACGGTTTACAAAAATGCTAACAATCTAAAAAAAAAAAAAAAAACATTTGATAGAACAGTTTACTCAAAAACATAATATGGTAGGGTACATCCCCAAAAGGTATTATACATTGTTATGGGTACTGCAGACAGTGCCCATACACTTTAAGTGCAGACTTAATGTTGAAGAGCTCTCTTTCAACAAAAATTAAATTAAAAGAGAGGAACTGTGAAACATTCAGAGTGGTGTACATGGCAGTGTACACAGCATGCTCCTCTTTCTATACAGCTACAACTGAAAGGGCTCTGCAGAAGAGAATTTACGAGCAATGTTACAATTTGGTAAAATGCAATAGTGCATTTTACAAACAATGTTACAATTTGGTAAAACTGCAATAGTGCATTTTACAAACAATCAGTTTTATGTAAGAAATGTAATTGATTTCATTTTGCCATTTTGGAAAAAAAGAAGTTATCCACTTACCATAACGTTCCATGTTTGTAGTCCATCTCGCCTACATCCTTGCTGGATGGGTTTGGAGCCGATTCTCGACTCCGACTCGGCCGATACTAAAGCTCGAGAGCTTTTACTGGCTCGGGGCAATTCTCCAGATCTTGTTTGCAAGAGAGTAAATAGGTACATAATAGGTACATAATAGTAAGTAAACTATCAATAACTATACACATGCAAACAGAATACTCTGTATTACTATCCATGCAAACGGACGGACAACTACAACTAGGTCAGACAGCAAAATGGATAGTCCACCAGTTCCTGCAGGAAACAGGAAGGGGGAAGGAGGGTGGGATGCAAGAATGTAGGCTAGATGGACTACAAACATGGAACGTTATGGTAAGTACATAACTTCATGATGTTATGTAGTCCTATTTTGCCGTAATTCTTGCTGGATGGGACAGCTATCACATTGGACTTCCCCGGAATGTGTGTTGATTCCAGAAAGCGTTGAGTGTCCATCGCCCATTTTCATACTCTTAGAGCCTCTCGACAAAGTGGGTAAGACTGGGGTCCCCCTTGCTTGTTTATGTACCACACTACAGACATGCTGTCTGACTGAATCGCAATTGTCCCAGTGGGAAGAGAACTGTGAAGTGCTTGCAATGCATACAGCACCGCTCTCCTCTCCAGAACATTTATGTGCAAGTGGTTCTCATGATCCTGCCAAATACCTTGGACCATCATTCCCAGATAATGCCCCCCCACCCTATCTGAGAAGCATCTGTGGTCAAGACTGCATTTTGTTGAGGAGAAGCAAGTGGGTGACCTAGATGAAGTTGATCCGTACATAACCACCATGTTAGATCCTTCTTGCAGGAGTTTGTGATGAGTATTTGGTGAGAGAGGGGGAGATCCTGCATTGACCATTGGCAAATAGTAGCCACTGAAGTACTCTCATGTGCAGATAGGTTAGGGGAACTAAGAGAATGATGAAAGCCATAGTCCCTAGGACCTGAAGGACTATCCTGGCCTGTACTTTGTCTTTCTTCAGCAAGAATCTGACTTGGTTGTGCAACAATTCTATCCTTTCTGGTGTCAGTTTTGCTGTCATGGTGGTTGAGTCTATTTCTGAGCCTAAGAAGACAATGTGCTGCGATGGGGATAAGGCTGATTTTTTTAGGTTTATTGCAATGCCTAATCTGGCGCACAAGAATAGAGTCTCTTCCCTGGTTCTGATTAGTTGGTGCTTGGTTGTAGCAGTGAGGAGCCAGTCATCTAGGTACGGAAACACCTGGAATCCTTGATGTCTCAGGTGAGCCATTACCACTGCCATGCATTTGTTGAATGCTCTGGAGGCTGTAGTGAGGCCAAAAGGCAGTGTTTGAAATTGAAAATGACTGGCTCCCAGTCAAAAGCTTAGATGTCTTCTGGAGAGCCTGTCCATTTTGATGTGGTAGTATATGTCCTGAAGATCTATGAAGCACATCCAATTGTCTTTCCCGATAAAGGGAAATATCAACTGCAGATGGTCATATGGAACTTTGATTAAAAAGAATAGTAAGTTCCGGATCCTATTTGCTCTGTGAGAACTTCTTAAATGACTCTTTTTTTTGAAGCAGCAAGATGACCTCTGATGTTGCACGGTCTAATTGAATGACTGCCATGTCTGGTACAGACCAGTTTACCGGGGTATCAGAAACAAAGGGAATAAGGTAACCTCTGGAAATTATGGTTTGCACTCAATGATCATGGGAAATTTGTAGCCAGGTGCTTGGTTACAGTGAAAAACAACTGCCTCCAGAGACGGACAGTCGGGCAACCCCTCAGGGGTGATGGAAGGGATGATCAGAGAAGGTATCTCTATCTCCCTGAAGTTGCGGACCTCTTCTGCCATGAGGGCGGTGTCTTCCTTTATATTCTCCCCCTCTGCCTCTAAGGGAGGGTTGACCTTGTGCCTGAGGGAAACCTTTTTGGGATTTATGGAACCACATTTCCCCCCGTTTGACCCTTGGGATAGGGTCTAGAAGAAAGGGAGAAATGGACACAGACAGCAGATAAGGTTTTCCCTTCCTGCTCACACCTGGTCAAAGTCTCTTTTACCTGTGGTCCAAAAAGAGTTGAACCATCAAAGGGGATGTTGGTAAAGGAAGACTTAAAGGATTCCATGAAGTTACATAGACGCATCCAGGTATGTCTCCTAAGAGAAATTCCTGCTGCGGCTGCCCTGCTTGCTCCATCAGCTGCACATGAAATCAGCCTCATGGAGAAGTTAGCTATAGATGTAAGGGTGGAGGGCTGCACAGATATCTTGTCTGTGGATCCCAAAGTTACTGAACCCTGAAGGACATCTCCCAACTCCTTCAGGAGATCCTGTTGAAGTCTAGTAAAATGGGATAGGTAATTCAGTGATCGTAAGGTAAATGCCACTGAAGAAAAAGTACGCTTTTCATACCTATCCATCGTCCTGGACTCTTTATTAGGAGGATGGATATTAGATGATGTCTTGGACAACTCCTTTTTTGTGGCCACTGCTACCACCATAGTATTGACAGGAACTCCCTTAGAAAGCAAGGACTTATCTTCCGGAGCAGTCATAAATTTGTTTGGCCTCCTTGGGACAGGCTCAACTGTGTGCGGGGAGGTCCAGGCTTTCCAGGATATGACCCCAAGAGTTGGTCATAAGGCATTGTCACCCAGGAGGTGGAAGGTCAGGAACCAAAGGCCTCAAGGTACACTGATTCATTCTCAGTAGGGTTAGAGGTCTTCCAGTCACCCCTCTGTCTAAGGATTTCAAGGATGTCTGCAAAAGAGACATCCTCCGAGGGGGATCTTGGGGACCTTTCTGAGTCATCCAAATCAGTGTCTGACATGACTGACTCAGGTGAGTCAATGTGTTTTCTCTTACAAAGTCTCTTCTGAGGGAGCTCCCCAGTGGGATAATCTGGGGAGGTCTCAGAAGAGAGGACGCCTCCAATGGGGGCACCTTGAGTCTCTGGTTCCCTATGCTGAGGGGGAGGTGGGGGAGAAGAGGTTGCTACTGGCTGCTGGTGAGACATCGGGTCCAAAGGCAGGGCTTTGGCACTGGACAAAGCTTTCTCTATTGCTTCAAAAGCCTTTCCACCCCACTCCAAAGAAGACCTCCACTCCGAGGAAAAGGAGGGTCAGCTTCGAGCAGGAGGGACAGGTTCAGAAGCAGACATGGGAACTGAGCTCAGTCGATCCGACACACCAAGATGGCGGATTGGTTCCAAAGAAAAAACAGGGTGACTACCCTCTCGGAGTTGACTTGAGAGCATCAGCTCCCAGACCCCTCGGCTCCAGACTTCGCTGACGAGGATAGAGTTATCGGTTCTGAGGAAGCAGGAAAAATTCTTGGAGCCAAAGTGTTTGACTCCAAAAGTGAAGCAGTCAGAGGAGGAGCACTAGTCTGAATATGGGATGGATCCGAAGCTTTTGAGTCTGGAAGGGCTAACTTTTTAGCCAGAGCCGGGTCACACAGCAGCCTCTTCACCACCCACTTGATATCTTCATCCGAAAGTGTCCTGGAGGAATGGGTAGAGATAGAAGGAGATCTCCTCCTCTCTAATATAGGAAATATCAAAGTAGGTGAGATAGGGTCCATAACCGGTGAATGTCTCGATACCGAAGGTTGCCTCGGCAC
Organism: Protopterus annectens; assembly: GCF_019279795.1. Lineage (NCBI taxonomy): Eukaryota > Metazoa > Chordata > Ceratodontiformes > Protopteridae > Protopterus > Protopterus annectens. Next base: position 585,679,764 of record NC_056747.1, on the reverse strand, counting down.
CGAGGAAACAGACGGCACTGAGACATAAGAAGTTGAATTGGAGCCAGAAATCCTCGGCTCCGTCGCTTTAGACTTTTTGGATTGCTCCGAAACTGGAACCGATGGAGGCTTTTTCTTTAAAGTTTTGAGAACTGAATGACAAAGTTCCAGTTGTTTCTGGAAGGAATTAGTCATAAGACCCCTGTAAATCAATTTGCGTTTTCTCTCATTAAGAACCCTAGTACTAAAGGCATGACAGAAAGTACAGGGTTCTTATACATGAGCCTCTCCCAGACAGTACACACAGCTAGTGTGACTGTCAGTCAATGACATTTTATGTGAACACTTGTCACATTTCTTGAACCCAGAAGGGCAGTGTTCCTTATCTTCACTATCTTTGTCTTTGGACATGCTGATAAGAAAACAAAGCTAACAATAATAACTATAACCAACAGGCAAGCTATGAAGAGAAGAAAAAAAATTTTTTTTTTAAAAGGGAAGAAGGACTAGCACTCAGAGAGGAAAGGCCCTGTAATTTAAACGGGCAACTACGCCCTCTAACTAAAATGGGCCATACAATCCTATGAAAAAAGGGGACAGGGGATCAAGCACACACTACAATCACACAGGAAAAAGGTAACAACTATTTAGAATGAAAAATAATGAAACTAGACAGAAAATGTCAAGTTTCATCAAAAAATCTTCTACTTAGCCAACGAGCCAGTAAGGAAACAACCTCGAAGCTTTCACAGCAAACGAGATCTGGGGAATTGCCGTGAGGCACCATGGGATAGGGGTTAGCCTCGAGCTTTAGTATCAGCCAAGTTGGAGCGGAGAATCGGCTCCTAACCCATCCAGCAAGAATTACGGCGAGATAGGACTACATAACATCAATGTTTTACATCAAAGAAAATGACAATGAGAAAACAAAACAGAATACAAAGAGATGATTTGCCAGTTAAAGTTGGATGCTACCATCCTCATGGTTAAACAACTATATATCAATTAACTCAGTTATGAAACTGCGAGCTGAGAAACTTTGACCATATTTATTATACTATTATATTTTTATGCACCTTTTTTACATTATTAATGTGGCTGCAAGTTTTTATTGTTGTTATTTATTATTTATATGTGGTATTTTAATATACATTTCATACAATTAAAGGATGTTAAGAAGCTTAACCCTGCATCCCCTTATATTTTGTGATATGAAACTCCAAAGATGGTCTTAACAAGCCTATGCATAATCAGTTTGCAATCTTGTTGTTTATCTTCACATTTACATATTTTCTTAGTTTTCATTACAGTTAGTTTAGTTTTTGTTTGTTCAAATGTTTCCTTTGGATCACTTCAGCGTGAAATGAAAGATGATTTCTTAAGTGATGTGAAATTGTTATAGCATGTTGCTGGTTTTCATTTGCTGCTGCTGTTCACAGATGCCTGGAGTCATGATGATATGTAAACATTTAATTATATTTGTTAGTATGGTTTGATGAAGTCCTAATAATTGTATGCAATGAGCGTATCTCCTAATGCTAAAGTACATCTATCAGTAACAAGTAAAAACAGTACTCAAAATGAAGCGCTGTACAATGATGGCCAATGAAGTACGATTCTCTTGAGAAATAGGTAGCATAATTAAATTATATAAAACTTGTAAAAGTGCAGCATATACATAAAAACTTGCATGAATTTCCAATGCTTCAAATTAAATGCACTTACAAGATATCCACTCTATGAATGCAGTTACACTGTAGCGAAATGATGGTTTCAAGGTGTCCAATCTTTCATGTCTGATATACAAAGTATCCACACTGAAGATGTAGTAGCTGCTGTAAAACTGTAGCAAACTGTAATTACAGCTTAACCAATCAAACCGTTCAAACAGTTCAAATAGGAGCTTCTGGCTTTAGTGGCAGTTAAAATTCTTTTATTGTAGAAAAAATTATTAAAATCTTCATGTTGAGTTAAAATCTTGGTATAGAATATAAACAGTCCCTCTGTATTCCAAAAGATAAGTGCTTTTGGTATCTTCTTCAGATCATAGAGATGGGGACTGTTCTTACTTCCTTTACTGTTGGAAGAATCATTTAATCAGCTGTTTGAATGCACCAGTCCTCTTCCTTCTCAATTGAGGGTGTTTTATTTCCTATGCTTTTTGCTTTTGAGGGGTGTAGCCAATCATGAATTATTAAGCCAGACACACCTCCATATTAACTAATGGTTGGTCTTCTAGCTTTTAGTATAGATTTCAGTGGAATGATGTTATTCAAGCCAGGCTCAATATCAGCACGGAGGTTCACAATCCATTTACTCTCCCTGCATTCAGTAATATTTTCAGTGTCACCTTTTCTTACTCCACCATGTACCTTCTCTATCACCTTATAAGTGAAATAATGACCGACATTTCTTTCAGCATGAGTTGCTAAAGCGTTATGTGGATCTTTATTGGTAATGTCTCTTTGATGTCTCAGAATGCAATTTTTAAACAGCTGATTAGTTTTTCCTACATAGAATGCGGGACATAATTTGCAGGTAGCCATGTATACCACATTGGGGGTTACACAAGTGGCTTTAACATTAAAAGTGTATTTTTTCTTTGTCTTTGGATGTTCAAATTCGTTATTACAATCAATCAATGGGCATGCTGTACAATGGCCACACTTGAACGTCCCTTTATGTCCAATAATTTTATGTTTACTGAACCCATCCTTTGTGCAAAGTAACCTCTTCAGAATTTTCTTATTCTTGTAGCCAAAGCATGGTGTTTCACCTACAATATCTTTTAGCTTGGCATCCTGGGTAAGGATTGGCCAAAACTGCCTTATTATAGATTTAATGTGTGTGTTATCTGTGCTATAGGTTAGCATCTCTCTGGTGGTTCTGTCTTCTGTCTTATAGTTCTTTGAAAATTAAATCTATAATAAGGCAGTTTTGGCCAATCCTTACTCAGGATGCCAAGCTAAAAGATATTGTAGGTGAAACACCATGCCTTGGCTACAAGAATAAGAAAAATTTGAAGAGGTTACTTTGCACAAAGGCTGGGTTCAGTAAACATAAAATTATTGGACATAAAGGGACGTTCAACTGTGGCCATTGTACAGCATGCCCATTGATTGATTGTAATAACGAATTTGAACATCCAAGGACAAAGAAAAAATACACTTTTAATGTTAAAGCCACTTGTGTAACCCCCAATGTGGTATACATGGCTACCTGCAAATTATATCCCACATTCTATGTAAGAAAAACTAATCAGCTGTTTAAAAATCGCATTCTGAGACATCAAAGAGATACTACCAATAAAGATCCACATAACGCTTTAGCAACTCATGCTGAAAGAAATGTCGGTCATTATTTCACTTATAAGGTGATAGAGAATGTATATAGTGGAGTAAGAAAAGGTGACATTGAAAATATTACTGAATGCAGGGAGAGTAAGTGGTTTGTGAACCTCCGTGCTGATATTGAGCCTGGCTTGAATAACATCATTCCACTGAAACCTATACTAAAAACTAGAAGACCAAACATTAGTTAATATGGAGGTGTGTCTGGCTTAATAATTCATGATAGGCTACACCCCTCAAAAGCAAAAAGCATAGGAAATAGAACACCCTCAACTGAGAAGGAAGAGGATTGGTGCATTCAAAAAGCTGATTGACAGCATGATGACTGAATAATTCTTCCAACAGTAAATGAAGTAAGAACTATAAAAAGGAACTTCCAGTCCCAATCTCTACGATCTGAAGATACCAAAAGTGCTTATCGTTTGGAATACAGAGGGACTGTTTAATTCTGTACCAAGATTTTAACTCGACATGAAGATTTTAATAATTTTTTCTACAATAAAAGGATTTTAACTGCCATTAAAGCCAGAAGCTCCTATTTGAACTGTTTGAACTGTTTGATTGGTTAAGCTGTAATTACAGTTTGCTGCAGTTTTACAGCAGCTACTACATCCTCAGTGTGGATACTTTGCTTATCAGACTTGAAAGATTGGACACCTTGAAACCATCATTTTGCTACAGTGTAACTGCATTCATAGAGTGGATATCTTGTAAGTGCATTTAATTAAAGCATTGGAAATTCATGCAAGTCTTTATATATATCCTGCACTTTTACAAGTTTTATATCATTTAATTATGCTACCTATTTCTCAAGAGAATTGTACTTCACTGGCCATCGTTGTACAGCGCTTCATTGTGAGCACTGTTTTTACTTGTTAATAATTGTTTGTATGGTTTATTGGAAAACCTAAGATAAGGTTTATGAATGTGGTTAGAGAGGACATGCAGGTGGTTGAGTGTGACAGAGCAAGATTCAGAGGACAGGAAGAAATGGAAACAGGTGATCCGCTGTGACGACCCCTAACCGGGAAAAGCTAAAAGAAGAAGAAGATGATTAAATTGTCTGTGCATTCAGTTCACTTGATTATTTTGCTATTTTCCTTGCCAGTGACCAAGTGGACGAAGCGGTACTTGTGATTTGTTTTTTGATTGAGTACACTCCCAGCAATTTCACACTTTTTTAATGATTACTGTCACTTCAAAGCCAGCAGGAAGGGTCTGCATACCAGAAGGACATCCAGTGACAGGGAATTCTGCTGTCACTGCTCATTACATCACTTGCATCCACAGGCATGCAGACAGTACCATGAAGATCATGGCCATAATGATTAGAAATCACGAGGGTTTGTTCCTGGAATTTCTACTGCATCCTCATGCAAAACGGTAGGGTCATGGTCTCTCTCACCTTCTCTAAAGACGGACACAACCAACAATGAACAGTTTCCAGCTCTGCCATGATGAAGTGAATTCTCTTAGCCAGACTCTTAAACAAGACTTCTCCCAGTCTGTGGAAACCCAAAGGCCTTCAACCATAGTGGCACCCAGGCCCAATGTCACTACCAGGGAGTCAATTGATGGGGCCAACGCCCAGTCACCCAAGTAAAGGAACACATGGAGGAAACAAAAAGAGCAGCACTTTTTTGAGAAAGTGGTGGCCACCTAGAGTAGGACTCTCCTCTTCAGCCCCAGCAAGTGATGTGACAGAAGGTGTCCATCATTGCCTTGTAACTACTACCCAGGTTCCTTGCAACAGCAGAGACACAACCCCATAGTCACTATTCAGAAAGTGATACACAATATGTTCTCACTGAAGTTGCTGAGGGCAAGGAAAAGCTGAAATAATCCTGTCTCCTTCAGGTCTAAAAGTTGGAGTAAACCCTATGGCACCATTCCAAAGAAGGAACAGTCTCTAAGGACTATTTAAAGACTAGAGCATATGCACATCTTTACTGCTCTGCCGAGAAAGCTTTGACCCTAAGTGGTGCACCTTCAGGGAAAACTTGATAACTTTAAGACTTTGCTGTCTCTGATAATACTGACTACATACAGGTTCTGGACGATGGGTCTCCAAGTTGGGGTAAAACGTGGACAACCAGCACTCACAGACCAGACTGGACAGTACATTCAAAAGTGTTGGGTTGGTGAAGCTAACCTCTTGGATGACTTTGCCACAACAGCCAGGGAGGCAGGACTTCATAATGCTAACATATGTTCCTCATTCTAAAAGGGGGTCGAGGTATTTTCTTCCTTGCCAGCTCCAGAAGTAGTAGAAAGATCTGTGGGGGAATCAAACATACCCACAGTAAGGAAAATTGGTCTTCTTCTAGAAGAAGGCATCCAGGACAGTCTGCCTATACTTGTGCTAAAAACAGGGCAGCCTCAGTCATGAAATGATGTGAAGATAAACAGTGTAGCCCCTGCCCAATATGTATAGCAGAGGCATAGCCAAAACTAAAGTGGACTACACGGGAATCTACAATAAAAGCTAATGTGCTAAAAGCAATAAAAGCATGTGGTTCAAACAGATTTACATTGACATCAGGGAGGGATGAAAACTTTCCCAGTGCCCGATTCATCAGAAGGGAATAGAACATGGATATGTGAGATAAACAGTTGAGGGATTTGATGCACATGGGGCAGAGGAATGTATACCCTGCCTTCCTATTGAATGTCTTACAAGCTATTTTTATTTTTTATTTTATTTAAAATTTGTTTACTGGAAAGTCTGACTTGGAACAAAGCCAATTTTCAGCAGAGGCCCAGGGAGAAATACTCCAGATGCATGTCTTTGTATTAATTGACTGTGGTCACTGGGAATTATGCTGAACTGCAAAACTCATAAGAGATAGTCTTACGATGGCTGAAGATGTGCTTACTTCATCCAAAGACAGCCATCCACCTTATTAGGAGATGAAGTAATAACAAGCAACTTTCAGGCTGCAAGACAGCATCCTTCAGCACAGACTTCATTGGTGGGATGACTGATTTCTTCCTTTCTTCCTTTTCCACATATTTACTGAAATGTTTCTAAGAAAAAACAGGGTGTACACAGGGCAATCCATAGAGGGTTTTGTCTTTCTCACAGTCTCCCAAAATGAGCATAATCCAGAGAGAACAACAGGGAGGGGATGGTTCACTGCCTAACCTGACTCAGGCATTCGGACCCCCTTCTCACAGAGTGCCATTTCCAAGACTCCTTAACCATAGCTGCAGGGCAGGTAGGTGAACTTGATCTCACAACATACATGCAATTGTGAGGAAGTGATGGGCAAGAGCTGGAGGTCAAGTGATGGGGCACCATCAGTTGTGGATGTACCCCCTACAGGTGGCAATGAGATTCAAAAGGCTTGTATGTTCTTATGATTCCTAGAAAAGAGAGCCTAGCAGGGCAAGTAAGGAAATAGATGTGAAGTCCAAGGTTGTGGTACTTCAGAGTATTTCACTTTTTGGTACAACTATCTGGGAGTACGACAATCATAGGTAGTTGCAGGGGGGTCTGCCTCTCTGCAAGAATGCTATAATGGCATTACTGTAAGTTTCAACATTTGCTTTCTTTCCTTGCCAAACACATATGTGTGCAGTTGCATGATTGCACTGAGGGTGCCCTTCATCACCTCTGAGGACATATCACACAGAACAATCAACAGTTGTATAGTATAATCAATGTGTCAGCTAGACCTGTAAGTCCTGTTGGCACAGGAAGACCCAGTGGTCCTTCCTTACATTGTGCCACTGAAATCGCAGGACCCAGGGATACCTGAAGAAAAGTGTCTTCAGTCCTAATGTCTACCATCAAGCAAATACCTTGGGCCTTGAGAGATAGCTTCATAGGAACAGGCCATGCACAGGCAAACACCAGCCACTTGACTTGGGGAATCTGCTAGCACACCCCAGGATACACACACCCAAGGTGGTTCTACAGGGTACATTTCTTGAAAGCCAAAATGAAAGACAAGCATAAACTCAGTCCCTTATTAGTGAAGTGAGATCTTGTGACATGTGATAGTCATACGGAATTCTGGGAGGGAAGCTTGTTTCTAGGAAGGTGTAATCTATATCTGCCCACTATAACTTTTGCCTTACCTAGATACTGTGGCACCTGCCCAGGACTACATGAAGGATCCTCATGCATATCCCTGCACTGGGCATTCAAAATGGCCATCTTTCAGTGAGACTCTAGACATGTCCCTAACATTTCCAACTTATATCCCCATTCATACTTTCAGATAGCCAGATTAAAATGCTGGCATTTATGGCAGTGCATTATGTCATGTGCTTGCCTCAAGCAAAAGGCAAACTACTCTTGTGGACACTGTGTCATGGTCTGTCAGTCACAAGAACATTTAAAAAGCTTCACATTTCTAGGCATCAACTGCAGGAACTGTTCCATGATGAATGTCAGGGCTGAGATCCACTATGTGTGAACAAGAGAAGAGAACTGAGAGCACTATTGTAAAGAAGTGTAGAGGAGAAGGAAAAAGATGAAAAGGATGATAGCAAATGGAATTAAAATAAATAATGTAAGGGACCATCTTTCAGACTTGCATCTACTTGCATAAAAGTGCAGCCTTCTGGAAATACAAAGTTAGAAATGCAAAAAGAATATGGACTAATATGTAGAAATAAATGGAAATACAAGAGTAGGAATGAATACACAGAAATAATGAGAAAGGTGCCAGTAACAATCAAGGAGTAATAGTATAGAAAGATTCCTTGTTAAAAAGTATTTTGTGTAGGCATGACAGTTACAGCAGCTTACCTACCTGTTCTACCTATTAGCCAAGTACAAGAATAAAAGAATAAACAGTCGACAGAATCTTGATCACCAATCACTAATGACTGTTGTAAATGTCTGTATCAATGACAATAGTAACAAAACAAATTAGGGAGTAGTAAAATGTAGTAAGACAATTTCAGACAAAAATGTGATATGTAGAATTTATTGGAAACACTTCAGACAATTTACATTTCCAACATATCAAATCACACAAAATGTAATTAAAAAGCAAACTGTACAAATATATAAATTTAATATTTTCATGAAATGTATAAAAATAAATGAATCTGCAAAAATAATTTAAAACCCATTTCATCAATATATGCATTAATATTCCTCAGTTATTTTTCAGTTGAGGTGGACAGTACCTGTTAAATAGGAACACACTGAATCACAGCAAATTGAATACTAAGAAAATACATGAATGTATAAAACATTAAGTTCAAATGACTTTTTAACAAAAGGAAACTATCACTTTTTGTATGTAGGTACTCCATTATGGCTATTGTTAATGGTTCAAAGTATATTTCCATTTATTTTTTCTCAGTATTAAAAATGCAATGCTTTAGAGAACTGCACTTATTTACCGATCTCTAGGTTATTAACCTGGTCATCATTTTCTTTTGCATTTGTTGAAAGTCAAGAAAATATTCACATTAAATAATTCCACACCAATATACTGTTTTAAGAAATTCAGTGGCATTGACTAAACTTCCATGCATGTAATACTAATTGCTGTGAAATACAACTTTGTTTTTGCCAAGTAAGCAGGAAAAGGATGGAAGAATGTTGCACCAACTAAGCTACTCATGACTTTAGGTCAGAGTTGTTATGCCCCTACAAGAAGTATCCTAGGTTTGTCTTTTCAGTAAAAAGTTACCGTTGTAAATAGATGAAGACAGAAAACAAGCTTTCATTTAATTATACACATCAGTAGTCTTGGTCCCCTCACAAGTTGTGACCTTACTGGGAGTAGTGGCTGACAGTGGCCATATATCATGACCAGAGGGTTAACCTTGCAAAGAGAGGCAACACAAAAATCTTTTTGGGCTTCTTTATAACAAAGCTACTGCAGAGTTGGAAAAAATGTCACTATCAAATGCTAATTTGCACTTCTAATCAAATGCACCCAGATGACAGAAGGAAAGGGGGAGGAGTAACTTATGAGTAGCATACAACAGACATATTACAATACTGTGTTCTGCACATGAGGTACTGATCAGGTTCAAGAATGTTTTGTTCCTCAACTCGGTTACTTGTCAGAAATCAGAAATGTCAAGCAAACTATAACACGCCAAATACGACACATAAAAGGAAAGAAAGAAAGAAGCTAAAGCAGAAAACAGGAAAGCTTAAATCAAAATAATTGCCATTAAACACTGGACACAGGTTCTACATAAATACAAACAAAAACTGTACATGGAAATAAGGGCATAACCAAATGAAGTTTTGCACTTGTACATGGTACTAAAAGCACACAACGAAATGGCAAGGTATTTCATCAAACTACATGCAAATTCAATTCCACAGCACAACTGCTTCTGTTTGAAATACAAGACAATGCATGCCAGGATGACTTAATATAACAATTAGATAACTCATTTATAAACCATTGCATTTACTATGCTATATTATGCTAATTACATTTTGCAACCATATGATCAGCTGAATACAGTGTCTTTATACTTAAACAGATGCTTTGATTACCTTGCTTTTTTCACTAGCTGTATGGCTTTCTAATTTACAATTAAATACTGTATTACACACATCTCTAATAGAAACACAAGTCCAATTAACAAAATGTCACTGTTTTTATAAGAAGAAGTTATGTACCTACCATAACGTTCCATGTTAGTTGTCTTCATCTCGCCTTCTTTCTTGCTGTTTGGGATAGGAGCCGATCCTCGGCTCTGACTCGGCCATCTTCAATAGCTCGACAGCTGTTTACTGGCTCGAGGCTACCCCTTATCCCATGATGCCTAGCGATAGCTACCCAGATCTTGTTTGAAATAGCTAATCCAGACATAATAAGAAAGAAACCAGTTATCAAAAAACTGGTTGTTCCATGCATTCTAATATCCAGAATAGGTTAGGAAGACCTGGCCAGAAGAATAACAATAAAAGAATACTCAGCCAGCGAAAAATGGAACTCCTCTCAATCCATTTGGATGGGGGACGGAGGGAGGGATGCAAGAAAGAAGGCGAGATGAAGACAACTAACATGGAACATTATGGTAGGTACATAACTTCTTAATGTTAAGTTGTATATCTCGCCTTCATTCTTGCTGTTTGGGAAAGGGTCCCTAGCACCTAATACCCTGGGTGGCTCAGTGGAACAGACTCTTCAGAACAGTGGAACCAAAGTCAGCTCTGTTCCGGGAGACCATATCCACCTTGTAATGAGAAATACAGGTATGAGGGTTTGCCCATGTGGCAGCTGCATAGGATAGAATCCATGGGCAACCTAGACTGAAAGGCTACGGAGGTGCCTAACGCCCTAGCAGAATGACCTTTCGGTTTAATTGGTAACTCTTTGTTCCTTAAATGGTAAATAAAAGTAATAGTGTGGGACAGCCATCTGAATAAGGTCACCTTGGAAACTGGGAAACCTTATTTGTTTAAGGCATAAGAAAGGAATAATTGGTCTGACTTTCTTATATCTTTAGTTCTGTGCAGGTAAAAATGCAATTGTCTATGAACGTCCAGTTGGTGAAGTTTGTACTCTGCCTTGTTGCTATGATTTGGGAAGAACACAGGGAGATCTATAGATTGGTTTAAATTATTTTCTGAGCAGACTTTAGGAAGAAACAACGCATTAGTCCTCACAGCAACTCTGTCCTTGTGAAACACCAGGTAGGGAGGACAAACACATAGTGCTTGAAGTTCCGAGACATGCATAGCTGAAGTGATAGCTACCAGAAAGAGTGTCTTCCAAGATAGAAACTTGATGGAGCAGGATGCTGCTGGTTCAAAAGGAGGCAGAATTAAGGAAGTTAGGACTAAATTGAGGTCCCAAGGGGGAGAGGGATTTCTCACTGGAGGTCTAAGAAGAGATGTTCCTCTCAAAAAAGCTTTACAGAGCTTATGAGACATAGCATTTGACAAACCAATATGAAAATTAGAAATGGCCGCTAATTGTACCCTAATCGTAGCGGAAGCGGCCCTGGAGTGAAAAAGTTGTGCCAGGAATTCCAGAATTTCGTGGACTGGGGCTGAGAAGGGATCCACATTCCTAGACTCTGCCCAACAAGAAAAACGTTTCCATTTGCTAGCATAAATTTTTCTCATTGTAGATTTATGAGAGGAGACAATATTCTCACGGACTGCTGGGGAAATGCTGGGAAGCCTGGCTAAGGTTGGAAGTGGAGCAACCAAGCTGTGAGATGGAGAGTTTGGAGGGACTGATGCAACCCGCCTGACTGATGAATCTGGAGATCTGGAATTGGGTCCAGTGTCCAGGGCTGATCGAGAAAGTAATGGTGCAGGAATGGGAACCATATCTGTCTTGGCCAGTAGGGGGCAATGAGGATCATTTTGCAACCCAACGATTTTGCTTTCTGTATGAGTTTCAGTATCAGAGGAAATGGAGGAAAAGCATAAAGAAGTCCCTGAGGCCAATCGCAGACTAGAGCATCTGTGGGTATGTGACCTGAAAGCAGAAGAAGGGAGAAGTAGTTGCTGCATTTGCTGCTGAAGGGTGTGGCAAAAAGATCGCAGCAAGGCTGTCCCCATTTGCAGAAAATAAGATCTGCAACTTCCTGATTCAGAGACACTTGTGAGGCATGAGAATAGCTCTGCTGAGCCTGTCCACTATGACGTTGGATCTCCCAGGGATGTGCGTCGCAATCAGAAAATGTTGGGAGGAAATCTCCCACTGCCAATATCTGAGTGCTTCTTGACACAGGGGGTAAGATCTGGTTCCGCCCTGCTTGTTCATGTACCACACCACCGACATGTTGTCTGTTTGAATTGCAATGGTTCCGAAAGGAAGAGAGTCTTGAAGAGCTTGCAACGCTAAGAGCACGGCTCTCATTTCTAGGACATTTATGTGCAGATGGTACTTGTGAGGCTGCCAAGTGCCTTGGACTGTCCTGCCCAGATAATGCCCCCCCACCCAATCAGGGAGGTGTCTGTCATCACTGTGGCTACCCGAGGGGGTTGTATGAAAGGTCTGCCCTGAGTAACTAATGGGGAGACCATCCACCAGGAAAGGTGTCTTTTGCATGCCTCCGTGATCAGGATCATGTGAGACATGGGTAGCTCTTGGAAAGACCACTGCGTGAAAAGAAGCCACTGAAGAATTCTCATGTGGAAGTGCGCTAGTGGGAGTAGAAGAATGGCAGCTGCCATGGAGCCCAGAGTTTGAAGGACATACCTTACTTGGATCCTTTTGCTCTGCATTAGAATTTGCACTTGTTGACGAATTGTGGACACTCTTTCTAGTGACAACCTTATGAACATATCCCTTGTGTTTAAGTCTGCTCCTATGTATGTGATAGATTGACAGGGCAACAAGGCAGATTTTTTGAAATTTATTGTAATACCTAGTCGGGTGCAGGATGTGATTGTATAATCCCGTGCATGTAGGAGTTTATGCCTGGTGGTAGCAGTGAGGAGCCAGTCATCTAGATATGGAAACACCTGGAATCCTTGACATCTCAGGTGAGCCGTGACCACTGCCATACATTTGGTGAACACCCTGGGGGCTTTGGTGAGACCAAAGGGCAGAGCTCTGAACTGGTAATGACTGGCCCCCACCTGAAAGTGGAGAAATCTCCTGGAGCGTCTGTCCATCTTGATATGGTAGTATGCGTCCTGAAGATCTATCGAGCACATCCAATTGTCCTGACCCAGGAAGGGTAGAATGGACTGTAGCGTGACCATCCGAAGCTTTGTTCTTTGTACAGATTTGTTAAGTCTGCTGAGATCCAGAATCGGTCTCCAGTCCCCTGTTTTTTTTGGTACCAAAAACAACCTTGAGTAAGTTCCGGATCCGTGCTGGTCTGTGGGGACTTCCTGGATGGCTCTTTTTTTCTATCAGTTTTGAAACTTCTATTACTGCTTGCTCCTTCAGATTGGGTGGAACATCTGGAAGGGTCTTCCTTGACTGTAAAGGGGGTTGATGGAAGGGAATTTTGTAACCTCTGGATATAATGGACCGTATCCATCTGTCTTTTGTTAAACTTTGCCAGGCTTTTGGGTACAGTGAAAGTCTTCCCCTGACTGCCTCCAGAGGTGAGCAGCCGGGCAACCCTTCAGGGATGCTGGAAGGGCTTATCAGAGAAAGATTCTCTGTTGCCCTGGTTCTGCGGACCCCCTCTGCTACGAGGGTGGCATCTATTATTATTGTTTTCTCCTCTGCCTCTGGAGGAAAAATCAGTGCGTGTGTGTCAGGCAGGGCTCCCTCAGATTTACGGAACCGGAACCACATTTTCCCACTCTTTTGACCCTTGGGGGGGCCCCCATCAACAACAAACACTAGTAAATAAAACTAAGAAAAGGTAATTTATCTAATAGTTTTAAGGAGTATAAGAATATATTTCTACACAAAGAAATTTGAAAATATAAGCCTGAGCCAGAAAATGACACACCTTGCAGCTGAAGCAGCAAATGAGATCTGGGTAGCTATCGCTAGGCATCATGGGATAAGAGGTAGTCTCTAGCCAGTAAACAGCTCTTGAGCTATTGAAGATGGCCAAGTTGGAGCCAAGGATCGGCTCCGATCCCAAACAGCAAGAATGAAGGCGAGATAGACAACTTAACATCAAATGTTTACTAACATTGCACTCAGATGATTATTGTCTTGCATTCCTTTTATTTAACCACAAAACTGTTTCCTAGTAGAGAGCTAAGACAGAATCATTTAATATGCTTGAATTATAAGCAATGATTTATGTAGTTAATCATTTAATAACTAGGTAATTTAATTCAACATGTTGGCCCTTTTCTGCCTTGACCAAAGACAGCAAGGTCCAGGACAAAGACAAAGGTTATCTGCAGACAGAAGTTAGACTAGCTAATCAAAAAGCATTTGCGATGTTAGAGGTAAAAAAAATTCACACGGACAGAAAGAAACCATGAAAACTTGCAACTCATGGTGGGGGCTAGATGGCAAACAGATAAGCAGCATTTTTTAGAGCTCCACAATACAGTACTAGAAAACAGGGAAAAAATATTTTCATTAACCAGAAATAGAAAAAAAATATTAAGGAACTTAAGAACTACAACTCTGCCAAATTTCAAGAAATATTATTGAGTTTTTCCTGTCAAAATATTCTGGAGAACATCACAGCTGTTTGTTAATGGCCAGTTAAAATAATTCTCACTTAGAAACCACTCTATAGAAGGAGATACAACTGATGTCTTCCACATTACATGAACTGCCATTGAAAATGGATAGATTCACTGATAATCTGGAAACTCTCAAGGAAAAATGCCAAAAGCAAACAGATGTACTAAAAGAAATACTGCAGCAACAACAAAGTAAATTACTTGATATGGAGACATCACTAAATGACATAGATGGAAGGCTCAAAGAAGAGGAAACGCAGACAGAATTCTTACTTCACCAAAATAACTGGCTACTTAATAAAGTGGATGATTTAGAGAACAGGGAGAGGAGAACTAATATAAGAATATTTGGCCTTCCAGAAAAAAACTGAGGGAGAAGACATCATCACCTTTTTGAATTCCTGGCTTCTTGTAGTGCTTGATTTAAAAGAGGGATTATCAAATGGAATAGAAAAAGCTCGCAGAGCCATAGGAAACTCTATACCCCCTTCACCTAATGCACCACCAAGATCAATTGTGGTAAAGTTCCTGTCCTTCTTGGATAAAGAGCTCATTTTAAAAACAGCCTGGAGAAAAAGTTCCATAACATACAAACAGAGTCAGATCAGATTTGACAATGATTATTCTGCAAATGCGTTAGAAACACGGAAAAAACTTGGCCATTAGTGAAACTTCTCAAACAAAATAAAAGCACAGATGATATATCCTGCTAGAATCAGAATTTTCTATTCAAATGTCTTGAGAACCTTTAACATTGAAGAAGCTTCTACCTTCATCAAGAATAATAATATAATCATAATTCCTGAAGAAATGGACTGGACTGTTTCCACCAACTTGAAAAGATCTCCAGAAAAAAATACTTGGTCTGATGTAAGGAAAAAGAAACAAAGAACTGATTCTAAAACTGCAGTCTTCCAAATCTCTCAAAGAATCAACAAAGATATAGACTTCTGGACTTTAACTCAAAATGCATGTATTTTATCTATTATATTGCCTACTATACTCTGAGACATTTATACTTTTTCTTAAACTTATAGTTTATGCAACATACTCATCACAAGTCTAGTGGTTGTGTCTGATGATGTTAAATGTATTTTTAACTTAGAGTGACTTCTAAAAATATAGTTACATCTCATTCATAGGCAGTGAGGAAAACCAGATTCAAATATTATCTTTCACTTTAGTATAATTAGTTATATGTAAAGGAAGAACAGAGACAACATATACACAAATGTTTTTCTCATCTCCCTTTTTATTAATAGTATATTTAGTTCACCTCATTGTTGCATAATAGGAATTGAAAATTTTTAATCATAGTTTCTGTGGCTTACTGACTTCACTACACTTCAAATTCCCATTTTAAAAGTAACATAGATATTCATATTTTAAAATGTGGAAAAAACAGAGTCACTATAAACAGAGTTCCGTTACTGGGTTCTGACAATGCTGTTATTTGAAATATTCTTGTGCACTAGTTAGAGCTTCCCTTGTCTGCTATGAAAAGATTTAAGGTGGGAACAGTCAGTTAAGGAATCCCCTGCTTGTCTTTTGTTAAGGTAGAGCTTGTAGTGTGATATCAGTTGCACAAGCAGTATATTTTAAGCTCATTTAACATGGTCTTTGGATTATTAAAATCTACAAACCCTGACTTCTTTTAAATAAATAAAAAGAATAGGTGTGAAATCAGTGACAGAGTAGCTGTTTTTCATGTAGGTAACACAAAAAAGAACTTATAGAAACATTGAATAACATCCAGTTGAAAAAGTAATAGAAGCATTACAGACTACATTGTTACACTTGAAGTAAACACAGTCCTTTCTTACTTCTGAATTATTCCTGCCTAGGCTATAAGATAGACTATGCTATGGTGATCCAGTAAAATGACATGTCTGATAGTTTTGCAAGCATCTGTTACAGCGTTGCAAGTGTAAACAGGAAAATACGTGTGTGAGATGCACACATCAGCTGCAGTTGTGACATACTTCTGTGCACATAAGTAAAATTAAGACAGGTTTTAGACATATTATACTGAATACTTCATTAACCTGGTAACAGAAATCATCTAATTTCAGAAGCCACAAAGGGACTTATTACCTTGTACTTATAACTCCTGCTTATTTGAATATAATGTGCACATTACTTTATTAGATAACATAGTAAACCCTGTATTGTACAGTGTTATTTTCCTCTGCTCACACTGCCTAGGCATGTTCAATTGAATTGATTAAGCAGTAACCAAATAAATACTGAATACAGTAGATAGTAAATTACTGATTACTCCTCCCCCTTTAGTGCTTTCTCATCTTTGGTAAGTGGGGTTCAACTTTCAGTAAAGTGGCAAAGATGCTGGTAATTAGCCAAAATTCTTACACCAACATGCAAGTAGTTGTTTAACTGCACTACTAAATTGTGTGGGCACGTGTACTTATTTTCTATGATGAACAGTTGATTTACTCCCAGCAAAACTTTAAGCCATGGTTCTATAACTCATAAAATTGGCATCTCAGACAGTCTTGTGAGTGCCCGTTAATGTATTGTGGGAGTTGCCTTGGTGATGGGGAAGTACTGAGAAACCTATAGTAAAACTGCACATAAATTTGCATAATAAAGTAGTTTAGATGTCATTCATTCTACCAAGAATTGTTTGAATTACACATTTACAGATATAGGTTGCTAAGAAAAGCAAATCCTAAATGATATTCTGTATGCTACACATCTAGTTAAGGCAGGGATTTATAACATAAACTACCTTTAATCCTTCAGACATTAGTTGTATAGCTGACTATTATGCAGCTGATATTTGATAACTGTTTAAATAATAAGGTTATCAGTTTCTTAGTGAGATGGTTGGTAAAATAACTTCACTTTGGATTTTCATCTTTATTTCTTTAAAGTAAAGGGCCCATGAGAAAATGTCTTCATGGTCTGCTTTTGCTACTGCTTCAAGTAGTAAAATAAGACAGATTTGTAAATTGTAATTCTTGATGAGAAATTCAAGTAGAACACTAATTAAATAGATATGAGATAGAGAGATTTCTTGAGGCACTGCTCAGCTTAATAGGTTTTGTAATTTTTAGAGTGTCATTACTTTTAACAATTTAATAACAAAGAAGGGAGTCTGCCTACTCTTCTATTTTGCTGCATGACACAGTCTTTGATAAACACTCTATTATAAAGGTTCTAAGGAACTGTGGCTGTGCAGAACAGCTTCAGTAATGCTCTGTCTTGACTAGTATTTTGTTGAATAATCTGTGATGATATTCTCATAATATGAATTTATATTATAAGTATGTATTAGTATTAAAAAGTTTATAAATTGCTCAGCCACATGGCCACTTATCAGGGTAAATTGATTCTGTTTCATCATCAGTGAGTGATCACTATGGTCTAATGTTGTCTTTCTTATTTTTTTTCTTTTACTTTGTCACAACTACATTAATGGGTGGACTTAAAATAAACTGAATCTGGTTATGCTTTCATTTGTCTCTAACTGAAAGCATGTAAGTGATATGTAGAGATTTATGACATGTATTGTTCATTTAAACATACTTACATTATTATCTCTAGTGAACACAACTCTAAGGGTTCATTTGATGGACTACATAGTTTTTGTAGTATGATTCAAGTGTTCTGAATAGACTTGTCCATATTTATCTTCACTTATTGATACATTTCTAAATTTACTTCACTCAGTTATAATCTATTTTTGGTATGTAGGAGGGTGTTTATCTGACATAATCATTGGTATATTGGTCATATCAGAATATTGGAGACTATTAATATGTATATATACTACTCTCAGGCTAAAAAGAGCTAATGTTAAGCAACATTTACTGAATTATAAATGAGATTTT
Source organism: Protopterus annectens (assembly GCF_019279795.1). Lineage (NCBI taxonomy): Eukaryota > Metazoa > Chordata > Ceratodontiformes > Protopteridae > Protopterus > Protopterus annectens. The sequence continues at coordinate 585,661,513 of NC_056747.1, read as the reverse complement.
AATTTATGAATGTTTAAGTAGTGCATGATAAGATGATTATACTCTGATAAAGAAGTCTAATCTAATCTAAAATTAAACTGTATTACCAAATCAATACTCATTTCCATACATTATGTTAATTCATTATTAATAGCTATATAGGGGAAAATAATAACTAATATTGTTAAATCTCCAAGATAAGAGAAAAGGTGCACTACAGCTAGAAAGGGATTAGTTTTTTTTCTTTCTTTTTTCATGAGGGAAGTTATGGTAGGCTATCTGTTAGATTTCTTCTCATCCAGCAGATTGGAAGTGTATTTCACTTCATGTACATTAGAGGGTTTACAAAAATATTTATATACTTGTTGTTATACAAGCGATTTTGGCTTTTTGCTTTTTTTTATTGGCCTGAACTAAACTCTATTTTACGTTATTTGACCAAAATTAAAATAATGACTACAATGAGAATTATTAACACAGTAGTTACACATTTTACATTTTGTATGGTATGGTAAAACAAATATGATGTAAAGTTAAATACTAAGAATGGACTTGACTATTTTATCCTTAAACACTAACGGTTTAAACAATCCAAGGAAAAGATCTAATTTATTAACATATATATGTAATTAAATAAAGTACAAGTAGTATTTCTTCAAGAGACTCACTTCAAAACAAATATGTTTAGCTGGAATCCTAATGAATATATGATCTTATCTCACTCTTCATACAGGAAAAAGACTAGGGGAAATTTAATTTTATGAAAAAAAATGTCACAATGCTCAAATAATTTACAAATATGAAGATAAAGAAGGACTATTAGCCATAGTAATAGTGAAATATAACAATAGACTCTGGACATTAGCAAATATATATTAGTTTCCAGGTATTGGGGTTGGGACAATAAGAAAACACATGGATCTAATAACTAGAGTATATAATGGAAATTTGATTTTGGGAGGTGATTTTAATTGTATATTGGATAAATCAGAGACCACAAGCAAAATAAATTTATGTGTAAGTTCTATAGGGAGGCTACTTAAGAAATGGGAAGAAAGTTTAAATCTAATTGATACATTTAGTTATAAGGAGAACAATTCATTATTATTTTCACACCAAGACCACAGATTTGGGACACACACAAGAACTGATAAAATCTTCATATCTCAAGAGCTAAATTCAAAAATAATAACATTTTTCATAATCCCTTGTCCCTTTTCAGACCATAATTTATTAAATCTCAAAATACGTACAGATTATAAGAAATTATTTTTTATGTCAAGAATTCCAGCTTACATTACAAAATTAAAACAATTTAAACCTTGGTTAGATTCAGAAGTACAATTCTTTTTAGATATAAACTACACTACTGAAATAAATGTAATTGCTCTTTGGGATACCTTGAAAGCCTATCTAAATGGAAACATTCTTTCATGGTATAAAAACAAGCTAAAAGAGTGGGGAATCAGAATTATGTAACATCCAAAAACAAATTACAGATCTCACTATTAATTCATCTACTTACACACAAAATAATCATAAAAAAGCATTGGAAGACTTAAAAAATATAATGAAATCCTAACTCACAAAACTAATACAGCTGCAGAAAGGTTAAAACTTAGTTCTTATGCAGTATCACCCAAACATATGCATAATTTAGCAATAAGATTAAAAAAAACATTAAATTGAAAATAATATTGTAAGTATTATACATGAAGGAAGGAAAAAAAAACAAAAAGGTTTCGGATATAAATGATATATTAGATGCATTTAAACATTATTTTTCTGACCATTATAATGATACTTCACATATATCTAATACATCAAACTTAGACCTGAAATTAGTAAAGGTAAAGGCGATACCAGAAAAGTTAAAGTTAGACATTCAAAAACAAATATCTCTAAAAGAAATTAATCGAAAAATCGAGGAAAGTAAAAGTAATAATACACCAGGAATTGATGGAATAATTAATGAATTGTATAAGATATTTCCATCTTCAGTAATATCCTTGTTTCACAAAACTTTGAATGAAACTCTAGCACAAAACACAACTCCAATTTCATGGAGGTACTCCTTAATTACACCCATTATAAAAGAAAACAAAGACCCTTTACAGTGTAAATCTTATAGGCCAATATATTTACTTAACAATGATTATAAAATCTTCATGTCAATATTAGAAGAATTAAAAAAAATCATTGATACACATAATAAATGAGGATCAAACAGGATTCATTTATAAAAGATACAGACATGACAATATACAAAGAATTCTAACACTCATAGATTTTCTAAACAGAAACAACCAAGAAGCTCTAATAGTAGCTTTGGATATAGAAAAAGCCTTTGATTCATTGAGCTGGGATTTTCTTTTTAAGGCTTTGAAATATTTTGAATTTCCTACTAATTTTATTACGCTAATAAAGAATATTTATAAAAACAATTTGGCTTATGTAAAACTTGGGCCATTTACCTCAAAGGCTATTGAAATAACCAAAGGTAAAAAGCAGCGATGTCCGATGTCTCCCATCCTGTTTGCCTTAGGAATTGAATTATTTGCCTCATTAATATGCCACAACTCTAATATATCAGGTATAGATGTATATGGTCAACTCAATTCAAAAATTATGTTATTTGCTGATGATGTTTTACTCACGTTATCTGTCTCAGACAAATCAGTCCAAAAACTAGATGAAATAATGGAAAGGTTTTATCATATTTCTGGCCTTAGATTTAACAAGAGAAAATCTAATTATATACATCTGAATAAAAAGAGAGAATTTACCTTAACTACAAATTGTGTGATAGGCAAACAAGTTCCCATAATAAAATATTTAGGAATAACACTATGTGATAATTTGGAATCTACGTTAGCCACAAATTATAGCAACATAATTAATAAAATAAAAATGTTAATAGTAAGCTGGAATAAAATGTTCTTGAGATTTTTAGACAGATTACAAATAATAAAAATGACAATACTTTCAAAAAATAATTACATTGCACAAGCTATTTCTATAGTACCTAACAAGAAAATATTGAAAGAAATAAATTAAATTCTATTAAACTTTCTTTGGTATCCAAAAAGAAATATAATAGCCTATACACATCAAATTAGATTTTGGGAAATGGGTGGAATTAAACTTCCAGATCTAGAATCATGCATAAAAGCTTCCATATTAAGAACCATCATTAATTGGATAGATCCTAATTATTCTTCACCATGGAGAACATTGCACACCATTATTTTTCTAAATGAAAATAAAATAATTAAAAATTGCATATTAAGTGAACAAAATAATAGGATATGGCACATATTGACTGTTAATATTCAATACAACAAAAGCCAACAAACTTAAATTATATAAATAATATTTACAATTTATTCATAAGATTTATATATACTAACACAGATATTAAGATTTTGCTAGACTTGATAATATCCTTTAGCTCTACAAAGAATTTCTTCAATAAAATTCATAATGTTATTTTAACTAGATGGGAGGGGAAATCTTCACTTGTTGGCAACACTGTATAGAGAATCAAGTAGTATTAGACATTCAACAAATTCAGAATAAATATGACATTCCATCCACAGATTGGTTGATACTACAAAGCATATTATCATATGTTAAGGATCTTAATAGTAAAATTATTAATTCTCCTTATAAAACTAGTCTAAATTTGATATGTTTAATACCTGAAGTTATTTACAACAATTATAATTGGACGAATCTAATTTCAAAATTATACAAAATATTGATAACAAATAAAACTAACCCTAATGCAAGATATTGGAATTTCATAACAAAAGGATGTCACACTAATCTATCAAATGAGAGTAAAACAAATCTTTTATGTTCTGTTAACTTAACATTTAATTTACACGTATGGAAAATATTTACATGGAAATATATTCACAGGGCATTTATTACACCTGATAAATTAGCCAAATTCAATTCACTTGATAAATCCATTTGTTGGAGATATTCTTTAAACTGTAAAGCTGATTGGTCTCATATATTTTTTGATTGTATTAATATAAAAGAATTCTGGGAAGAAATTACTATTTTTCTCCAATATATTCACAGATACTTTTATTTTAACCAAATCTTTAGTCCTCTTAAATGTTAATGATACTATTGCAATGAATAAAAAAAGATCTAAACCTAGTTTGGTCCATACTAGCTGTGGCAAGGAAATGTATAACTAGAAAGCGGAAGTCTTCACAAGAACCTACTCTGGAAGAATTCTTGAGATTGATGGAAGAAACAGCAACATTAGAAATCAAGATGAAGGAATTGAGAATTTCACCTAAAACATGAACAAACAATCCTTGGGAAAAAATGTTAAAGCTTATCTAGACATTAAAAATGAACCCTAAATAATTAATGTGTAACTTTATACATTTTTGTTACTAATTTCATATATTTTATTAATTTTTTTCCCTCCTTTGTTCAGGTCAATTGTACATAGTGTATATAAAGGTTTATAATACTTGTTTATTGATGAATGTATTGTTAAACATTATATTATTTGGAAAATAAAAAAAAATATTTGAAAGAAAAAAAAACTCACAACCCACCAGTAACTAGTGATCAAGAACAAATCTAACACCCTCAATTTGTAAGGTATTTATACTAAGTAGAATGACACCAATTAAAGGATTCATACATGACAAGGAAATCAGGATCTGGGAGGATGGCTCTGGACCTCAAGCATAAAAATGACTTCAGGAAATGGGTCTGTGGTTGACAAAGATGAGCACTGAAGATTAATTCATAAGGTTGGTCTAGACATCCCAAGGCAACAATCAGTAAATATAAATGCAGGGGTGAGTGGGTTTACTCTGACCAAAAAGCACTGCTTGTGGATTTTGCAGGTATGAGGTAACAGTGGACAAACAGCACTGAACAAGAATTCAGGAGGTGGTAGAAGGAGAACCTGGACACACACACAATGATTAAGACTGTGGTAGGGGGCAGTGAAATGTAAAGACAATTTCAAAACTGGTGGAAAATGTTAAACTTTAATAAAGTTGCAAGGAAAATTTCACCAAATGAAATGCAGCGTCATAAATAGTTGTTAGTAATGTTCTGAGTTAGAAAACATTTGAAACTAATTCTAGGAGTATATATTATCAAGTCTATGAGAGCCCAAGGATGACATATGGCAACAATGTTATAAAAATGTTGAACTTTAATAAGGTCATGAAGCAGAAGTTTTGAAACTAAAGCTGCACAGAAACCTATGGGATAAGTTGACTCTGTTTCTCTGAGCAATTTGTCTACTGTTATCTGAAACCACTAAGATTTATATCTTCTTCACAGAGGATGGGTTGGGGAGACAGGGTAAAAGAAACAATTGGAAGGACTATCACTGGTTATTACCATATGATATCTATATTGCTGAGAGGATCCTTGTTGCTGTTTGTACTACCATTTCTCATAATTTCAGGTTATTTCTTTCACTGGTATTCCTTTTACTCTGCCTTTACATTTGTTATTTTTCATATAACGAAAGGGATAGCAACTGCTAGGAAAATTTGTTTCAAATTCTCTTAGATTTTACCCTTCTATTCGACTTCTTTTTAAGAACTCTTGGGCAGAGGTTGCAAACAACAAGCTCTGGTCTAAAGGCTGGCATGCATTCTTAAAACAATACTAGATACAGCAGCTCTGATGGGTGGCCATGGTGGTGCAGCAGTTAGCATTTCCACCTCACAGCAAGAGGTTCTCCAGTTCGATCCTCGGCTGGGGTGCCTTCTGTATGGAGTCTGCATGTCCTCCCTGTGGTCGCGTGGGTTTCCTCCGGGTGCTCCGGTTTCCTCCCACATCCAAAAGACATGCTGTAGGTGGATTGAACACTCTAAATTGGCCCTAGGTGTGAGTGCATGCGTGTGTGTGCCTTCTGTGGAAGGTTGGGTTGGCAACTCGACACCGTAAAACTCCACTTCCAATCATGAGCGGACAGGTGATCCGCTGTGGTGACCCCTAACCGGGAAAAGCCAGAAGAAGAAGATACAGCAGCTCTGAATGTTCTACCAGTTTTGCCATGACCATATTTCATAATTTGTTTGAGTCACCCTTATCAGTTGTCTGTGCCATTTTAGAAATTTTCTTCATGAAAGAAATATCAGCAATGACTTGAGACAAGTCATTTATATATAGCTGTGGAAGTCTACTCCTTGCTATAGCTTCATGTGGCTGCGGTAGTTTGTATCTTTAATACTGTTAGACACCTTAAGATTATCAGCAACAGTTTTAATGAATATTTATATTGCTTCTGAACCCTGTAACTATTTGTTTTGTGGAGGAGATGGCCATGATCTTTTTAGGACAATAAAATGCTCACTCCTTAAAATAAAAT
>NC_056747.1:585542664-585652664 GCF_019279795.1 Protopterus annectens | reverse complement strand
GGAGGTCAAAGCTAGAATCAGAGGGGCTGCAGCCAAGTGGCAGAGTTTGTCAGGTGTAGAATATACAACAAAAGAATGCCAAAGAAGGTGAAAAGTAAAGTGAACAAAACATTGGCGTGAACCTGGGCAGTAAAGGCAGAGCAGTTGAGGAAGCTAGATGCGATGCAGACAAATTGCCTGAGATAGGTGGTATGATGCACAATGTATGACAGATTAAGAAATAAGGAAATAAAAGCAGAAGCCAAAGTACCCTAACTGCAGAAAAGGTCAAAGAGAACAGATTACAACCTGTGCAAAAAAAGAGAAGACAATCTGGTGAAGAAAATTTGGGACAGACAGGAAGAAGGCAAGATGAAACAAGGACATCCAGCAAAGAGGTGGATGCATTGTAAGACAGAAGACCTGCAACAGTCAGACATGAGTGGCACTGAATAGAGAGAGATGATGACAGCTGACATGATACCTTTAACCCATACAAAAAATGGGAAAAAAGGGGGCTGATGATGATTTTATACACACACACACACACACACACACACACACAGACATACAGTTGTAAGAATACACAATGTGACAACAGATGCTCAAATTGTAGGATATTCCTGCAGAAAATACCAAATGCAGACATTAGTCTTCTGGCCTGCTATGTATAACAGTTGGTTGTTCGTACAAGTATTTGGATGCATACTCATGCTAGTTACTACAGATCAGACAGGCAGACAGCCTTATAAACTTTGGGCAGATAAATATTTGAAGAAGACTACAGCAAATCAGAGTTTTGTTGTATTTATCATAACAATATTAATGTAATTAGTAAAGAAAATCTGGAGAAAATCTCGATATACATTGGGGGGACTGTTATTCCTTCATGAAAGGCACTGACAGCAAGTCATTCTGACACCTTTTGGTGCTGTTAATTTAACACAAGTGAAAATATGTACTGCAGAGGCTCCAAACCACAGTTCTGCTGGAAATGAGGTTTGGAGCCTCTGCAGTACATATTTTCTCTTGGTCTGTTTACTCTGTTTTGGAGCCAGTTTAAGACCTAAGTGCCTAATTAACATTCATGCAATGCTGAAAATCTAGAATCTTTCCTCCTTGTTTTTTGAAGAATGCAGAAAACTGCACAGATTGCTTCAAAGTAAACTCAGAGACCTCTTTATGCATGGGAAAGGTTTGTCTTAAAGGCACCCTTGTGGAATCAATACAAGTCTCTTTACACATTAAACTTGCAGACTGGCAATCATACATGAAGTAATGGTAAAGAACTTTTCCACTATAAGAACTTAAAGTCTTCTGAACTTACAGACAACAGTAGTTATTGTCAAGTTTACAGGAAGAAAATTAAGATCCAAATGGGAGCCACTTGATGTCTAGGGAGATCATATGGGATAGGTTATTCTCCCATAAAAGTGCAACCATCTTCCTCTTCTTCTGTGCTTATCTCCCACAACTCCGAACAAAGCTGCTAAACAGTTTTTGAAATGGATTTTATATATAATGCCCAGAGAATACTTTAGAACAGGACAGTGTAACTCCAGCTGTATAGTCTACATAGTCTTTTCCTACTGTTCCAGTACCTGAAGTACCTTTCAGGAAGGAGGGACAAAATAAAAAGGCATCCAGAGGAGCATCTAACAAGTTCATCTTAACATTTGTGGGAAAGGTTGTGCATGTAATCATATCTGGTATCCTAATAGTGACCAGTGACCAAGTGCTCTACTAACAGCACTTGGCTGAAATACACACGCAAGAAATGAGATCACTGTAGCTAGTGTTTGCTCCTCTTTCCAAGTTGAATACCTCAAAGTTGACTATATTAATTTTGAAAGCAGCTGGCAAAATTCACTGCATATGGGGATGTGCCAAAGATATGTTAAAAGTGGATTGTTTTGTTTTTTGAGTCACTTTTTAATAAAATTGGTTTTAGTAGATGACAAGAAGCCATCAGGCATACCTCCTGAAGATACTTTAGATGCTGCTGTCCTTGAACAGGCCTTAACTGTGTCATAACCAAATTAAACCATCTGATATCACACCCATCTACTGTATGAATTCATTTACACATTTTGTGACACCAAAGCATCAAGACATATCATGTTTTAAGTCATCAGTTTGTAATTTTGTTACTATCCCATATAAGTTTAGTAAATTAATATTCTAACCCATTGACAGACAGAAGTATAACCTTTCTTCTCAGTGAACAACCTGCTCTGTCAGCAGGTAATAGTACAGTTAGACCCTTTCAGCTATTCTATCATAACTGTTGCTGGATCTGCTACTGGTTTCAATCTGTACCCATTAAACGAGGTGAAGCACTCCATTTTTTTTTAGGAGAAGATGAAAGGGAGTCGGGTTCTAAAATAATCTCATTAACAATACTTTCAAGTGACAGTGTGAAAGGAGGAAATGATAAATGGATTGGACTGGTTACACCTTAGCAGCTGAACATATTTCATTTTTGGAAGAATCCTTTCTAGAAGACCACTTAAGATTATATTTTATAAGGTTTACTGTTTCTGCAAATGAAACATTTAGAGGGCAACAATAATATAGGGACTCCTCATCATCAGGATCAGTATTATAGCCCGGAATGTAGAAATTGTCACAGCTTAGTCTATCTTCCTCCAGTTATTCTGGAGGAGGTGGGGAAGTGAGTTGTCTTTTAATCAGGTGCAACACACCATCAGGCTGATTTCTTAGGATCACCTATAAAGGGTTTAGCACCAGAAAATACTTCACAGAATATTTGTAGTCAATAAAGAAATCAGACAGAGGCCTAGACGTCTTAAAGCTTCTCGGGTTTCAGATATCAGTCCTCTACCAAAAACTGCCAGAAAGCCACTGCAGTAGGGAGCAACAGAAACAATGAACCTAAGGAGCTGTATATGAAAAGAACTGAGTAACAGATCATACTCAAGTCTTTTAGGAGGGAGATTTCTTCTCTCTCTACCTTATTTATCAGGTTGGCAGCAAAGCCTTTTTTGGATTTTTTTTATCAGCTACATGGACTAAGTATTGTATGCCATCTTGCCCACTAGGCAACAGGTAAAGTAGCAGGCTCACTTCACAACAGCTCCTCATCCAGTTATATCTTATTCAAAACTTGAGGTGGGTGGGGGAACCAGAGGAAATAAATCAAGACTAACTTTGCGTTGTATCTAAATGAACCTCATTTCCACCAGCTACAGAGGAAGAGGCTTCCTTCAGATAGCCAGGTATGCTTTCATTCATCACTGATACCAGCTCCTGAGATGACCCCAAAGAAAGTTTTGTTTTTATACTTTTGATATTTTTTTTTTTGGGGGGGACTCTGCGTTTCCACTTTCCTTACTTAAATGTTTAGACTTTTCTAATCCTTTATGCATTTTATTTGCTTGAAAACCAAATAGTTTGCCTAGCCTAAGACCCTTTTTAGCCACAGCATGGAAAGAAAGAACCACACACAGGAAATCAAATTGTACAGTCAACTGCCAAACAGTTAAAATGAAAGTTGTTTAGCTTTTATATTGAGTGAAATGAGTCTGTTTTATGAAAGCTACTAGTATAAAGGCAAAAGTGCAGTGTGTGCAGTATCAGCAAAGTAAAATTGTCATGACTGTCTTGAAAGCTATAATTATATAAATTTACATCTGATATTAATCTAAACACTGATTATAATGAGATGTGGCAAATAACTGTTAGCAAGACGTAGACATAATAATCACTTTAAATAATTTTTAACTCTTGAGATAATTTGTATAAAAATAAGGTGTTGAAAGAGCTAACAACATTTATGTTCTAGTAAAGCCTTCAGAAATTTAGTTCTTCTGGCTAAACCTTTTTGTTTATTACACATAGCACAGAGTTGTTCTATATGCTCCACCTATTTTTTCTAAGCAAAACCAGCATTTACTATGGAAATCTTCAAATAGAGTCTTAAATGGCACAAGAGCACTTGATGGCATTTTTTTGGGGGGAGGCCTCATTAATAAAATTCTCAAAACACAGAATAAAATTCACACATGGTTTAGAAGGAACATGGCAATACACTAACTTTCAGCACAGGTATCCGACAAACAGGCCAGGAAGTGACTACATGAAGCACCACACAGAAAATGTTAGAAATGTTGATGGTCTGATTCATTTTATAATCGGGCTGCCCACTAATGGCATGTCCTGGAATCTAAAGTGGTAAAATGATATGGCTAGAAGAATAGTTCACCTTCAGCTATAACCCAGTCATACAATGGCTTCCTGCAACAATGGGCCTTATAATTAATATTGGAAGGAATGATTAGCCATCTAGGCATGTCAAGTTTATCTTTTTTTTGGAGATAATTCTTCAGTATTTCATCTGAAATTATCCCTCAAGAGAGGAATTTAATGTTTCACCAAAACAGAAATCTTTCGGATGAGTGTCAGAAAAAGAGACTTCTCAGTTCAGACACATTTCCAAGCCCAAAGGTGGTAAGACAGAGACATGTTATTATATTGAACAAATCACAGTAGTAGTATCAGATAATCAGGTGGACTATCAATCAATCAATGGCAAGCCTAGCCTCAGATAGTACAGTTGTGTAAGATCTTACCATAATGGTAGATGTCCTTCTCTTAACTGTTGCAGCATTCTTTACAATAGGGATCCCCTGGCAAGGGCAGCCTGATGTCTGGCCAGTATACCAAAGCCTTTAGGTTGCTTTAAGATATGCCATACGTCACAGGTATGTTCCCAGCATATAGCATGGGGCATAAAGGTGACATCTGGATGCACCATCCTCAGAACTGAGAGCCCTAGTAGGAATACCAGATCAAGGAAAATAAGAAGTTATGTACTCACCATAACGTTCCATCTGAGTAGGTATCTTCATTTGTCTGCAACCTTTGGGATACGGATCCGATCTCGGATCCGAGCCGGCAACTTCTATCAGAGCATAGATCAGAGCTCCTAGCTCCTCCCCTTACCCATAATCCCCTGCCTACCCTGACTGACCTCAGATCAAGTTTGCCCCATAGCACAGCTGATAAAAGTGTCCCAAAGGGAACATATGCTAATAGCCACAAGAACAATCATTTTGGTCAGGGGGAAGGAGGGGGGGATGGTTGCAGATAAATGAAGATACCTACTCAGATGGAACATTATGGTGAGTACATAACTTCTTAATCTGAAGTAGGAACTTCATTTGTCAGCAACCTTTGGGACAGAGTCCTCAGCTACCTAAATCTTGGGTGGCCTTCATGGAAGGATATTCCGGAGCACCGCACAGCCAAAGGACGCCCTATCTTGGGAGACAACACCTATTTTATAGTGGCTGATAAAGGTGTGAGATGAAGCCCAAGTGGCTGCGGAACAAATGTCATCCAGTGGAACCCTAGCTTGAAAGGCCACAGATGTGGCAACGGCCCTAGTAGAATGAGTATGGACTCATTGAGGTGCAGGCCTTCCCAAGCTCTGATATGCTAAAAGAATACAACTCAAGATCCATCGAGAGAGAGAAACTTTAGAAACTGGCTTTCCGAAATTACTTTTGGCAAAGGAGATAAACAACTGATCGTATTGCCTATGATCAGCAGTTCTATGGATATAAAAACGTAGTTGTCTGTGTACGTCTAAGGAATGTAGCTTGTACTCTCCTTTGTTTTGAAAGTTGGGGAAAAACACTGGAAGATTGATAGATTGATTGATGTTCACTTCTGAAGATACCTTAGGTAGAAAGGACGGATTGATCCTGAGGTAAACCCTATCCGGGTGAAAGACCAGATATGGTGGTTTGACATAAAGAGCTTGCAATTCCGACACTCTTTTGGCTGAAGTTATGGCCACCAAAAAGGCTGTCTTCCAAGAGAGAAATTTGAGATCAACCGTGGCCGCCGGTTCGAATGGGGGACCAGTCAAGGCCTGTAAAACTAAGGATAAATCCCATGGAGGTACCACCTCTTTGACTGGAGGCCTAAGGAGGAAGGTACCCTTGAGGAAGGTCTTACACAGTTTGGAAGTGATAAGAGGGCCAGACTCTTGCCCCACATAATAGTATGAGATTGCTGCAAGTTGTACCTTGACTGTGGAAGAACTAGCCCCCTGGTGAAAGAAAGAGGTTAGAAAATCTAGAACCGACGCTATCAGGGCTGTAAAAGGGTCTAAACGATGGCGTTCTGCCCAAATGGTGAAGCGTTTCCACTTACTTCGATAAACCTTCCTGGTGGAAGGCTTGTGAGCTGCTACAAGAATGGCTTTGACAGGTGATGAGATCCCGGGAGTCCTTATGAGGAGTGGAACTGGAGCAACCAAGCCATCAGCTTGAGGCTGACCAGGTTCGGAGTCGGAAGATCGAGAGGGTGAGAAATGAGATCCGGGAGGGGATCCAGAATCCATGGTGGATACACTAGGTGAGACCATAGGTAAGGGAACCACGTCTGACGAGGCCAGAATGGGGCAATGAGGATCATCTTGCTCCCCAACTGCCTGCCTTTCTGTAATAATTTCAACATCAGGGGAAGAGGAGGGTAAGCATAAAGCAGACCGGGAGGCCAAGCATGAACTAGAGAGTCTCTCGGGGACTCCCCGGGGGGATCAGAGCGAAGTAATCGTTGCATTTGGTGTTTGAAGGAGAGGCAAAAGATGCAACAAGGTTGCCCCCATCGGGCAAATACTTGCTCTGCAACTCGATGGTTGAGAGACCATTCGTAAGGAGTCAGGATAGTACGACTGAGCCTGTCCGCTAGAATGTTGAACCGTCCCGGAATGTGCGTTGCTATGAGAAAGCAGTTGGTGGAAATCGCCCATTCCCACACTCTCATGGCCTCGCAGCAAAGGGGGTAAGACCTGGTTCCCCCCTGTTTGTTGATGTACCAGACAACCGACATGTTGTCTGTCTGTACTGCAATTGTCCCTACCGGAAGAGAGTTGTGTAGTGCCTGCAATGTCAAAAGCACCGCCCTCATCTCTAGGACGTTGATATGCAAAGAGGTCTCTACGTCGTTCCACGTGCCTTGGACTGTCCTGCCTGAAAAATGCCCCCCACCCCACCCCAGGCGAGAAGCATCCGTAGTCACTGTGTCGACTGGCGGAGGTAGTGAGAAGGGACGTCCCGTGTGGAGATTGGGAGACTGGAGCCACCACACGAGTGATCTTCTGCAAACCCTGCTTAAGGAAATGGGGTGAGACAGGGGGTTGCGAGACAGGGACCATTGTACCTGTAGGGTCCACTGCAGGACCCTCATGTTCAACCGAGCCAATGGCAGCAGAGGGATTGCAGCCGCCATAGATCCTAGGGCCCTCAGAACCAATTCCGCAGAAGGAGTTTGCAGTTGAAGGATGGCCTGCACGTGCAATATCAGGTTCCGAAGCCGATCTGGAGTCAAGAATGCAAGCATCTGTCTGGAATCCAGTCTCGCCCCTATAAAATCCACCACCTGTGTAGGGATGAGAGAGGATTTGGTCATGTTGATGGTTAATCCTAATAGCGGAGCCAGATTGAGGAAATAATCCCTGCATGAACAAAGTAGATGCCTTGTTGGGGCCGTAAGGAGCCAGTCGTCCAGGTATGGAAAGACCTGAATTCCCTGGAGTCTCAGGTGGGCCGCTATTATCGCTAGGACCTTGGTGAACACCCCTGGGGCTGAGGTGAGGCCGAAGGGGAGGACCCTGTATTGAAAGTGACTGGCTCACAGCCGGAAGCGGAGAAACCTCCTGGAACGCCTGTCCACTAGAATGTGATAGTACGCATCCTTGAGGTCTTTGGAGCACATCCAGTCATCCTCCCGCAATAAGGGGAGGACGGATTGCAACGTGACCATTCGGAACTTTTCTTTGGGTACCGCCAAGTTTAGGAGAGACAGGTCGAGGATGGACCTCAAGTCCCCCGTCATTTTTGGCACCAGAAAGAACCTGGAATAAAACCCTGATCCAACTTGATCTGGGGGGATGGGCTGGATGGCTCGTTTTTGCAGAAGCTGCTGAATTTCTGCAGCAGCCGCCTCCCTCTGACTGGGTGGAACATCGGGGAGGCCTCTGATTCTGGGGGTTACGATAAAGGGAATTTGGTAACCTCTGGATATAATACAAAGCACCCAGCGATCCATTGTTATGGACTCCCACATTGCTAGGTGCCTCGAAAAACGCCCCCCGACTGCCTCCAGAGTGGAGCAGTCGGGTAACCCCTCAGGGGTTCTGTGTGGGCCTCTCAGAGAATGGTTCTCTGGACCCAAAATTCCTGGGACCCCCTCTGCCTCTGGGGCGGCGTCCTCCCTGTCCTCCTCTGCCAAGAGAGGACTGGTTGTCCTGAGCAGACTGGGATCGATGCGATTTTCGGAACCACATCTTCTTCTGACCCTTTTGGTTCTTGGAGAAGGACCTCTGGGGTGCAGAGAAGCGGACTCCGATGGCAGACAAGGTCTTCCCGTCTTTCTCGCTCTGGACAAGAGTGTCATGACGGTTTTGCCGAACAGTGCAGAACCATCAAAAGGGGCATTCGCGAATGGCGCCTTAAAGGGTTCCGAGAAGTCACAGTGATGGAGCCAGGCCTGTCTCCTCATGACAAGCCCGACTCCGCCTGCTCTAGCGGCTCCCTCTGTAGCATGAGACAACAGCCGCATAGAGGTGTTAGAGATAGAGCGGAGAGTGGCCATTCGGGAGAAGTACAGATCCTTGTCTCCCTCCGACATGGACCCTGGGGGGAAGCAGCGTATTCCTTAATTAGATCCCACTGCATCCGAATAACGTGTGCCATGTAGTTCAAGGCCCTCATAGAGAAGGTCGCTGAACTGAAGGCCCGCTTCCCAAGATGGTCCATCGCGCGAGACTCCTTACTCGGAGGATGAACCGTGGGGCTCTCCTGAGCCAACTCTTTCTTGGTGGCTGCAGCCACCAACATGGCATCCACAGGGGGACCTCTGCTCCAGTGTGATCTCTCTGCAGGGGGGCTCAAAATTTTGTCCGGACACTTGGGGATCGGCTCTATGGTGTCCGGTTCCTTCCAAGCCCTAGAGGATATGAGATCCACCAGGGGGTCGGGTGGAGGGGACACCCAAGAGGTAAATGGTCCTGCCTCAAAAGCCTCAAGGAATACGGACTCATCAGAGGAAGCCTTAGGGGCAGACCACCCACCCCTGATTTTGAGCATTTCCATGATGTCTCCAAAGGAGACATCCTCGAGGGGTGATCTAGGGGAGCCTTCCCCTTCATCCAAGTCCGTATTTTCGGTGAGACTCTCAGGGGAGTCTATGTGCCTCCTTTTGCACTTTGCCTTGTGAGGAATCTCCTCGGGGAGGGGCTGTCCGAGGAGTCCTCACGGGCTGTGTATCCTGTTCCACTGGAACTCCTAAAGGCGCTGAGGCAGGCTGCCCCGAGGGCCGGATGAGGGGAGCCAGGACCAGATGAGAAGGAGTGCGGGAGGGAGCCAAAACCAGGACCGGAGGCCTGGAAGCACTCGACAGTGCCCTCTCCACCGCAGCGAAAGCCGAAGGGGAGCCGCTCTCTGACGGATCCGAGATCTGACTCCCACTCGGATCTGAAGTGGGGATCGGACCCGGCGCCGAGAACGTCGGATCCGAAGGACCAGTGTGCTCGGACTGGGACGGAGCCGAAAGCACACCGAATCCCTCGGATCCGAAACTCAACCCACGGCTCCAAGAGGTCGGATCCGACAAACTCGAGGGAGCAGTCGGAGCCAATGTGCCCAGCACGGTCGGCTCTGACCTACCCCCGGATCCAACGTGGCTCAGCTCTGAGTGCTCCGAACCCGGAATGTGGGTCAGAGAAGGAGCTATAGGGGCGAAAAAAGGGGTCGAGCTCTCCCCCGGAGGGGGGGAGGCAAGAGCACTCCCATCTGCATCTGGGCCTGGATGAATCTCCTCATCATCCGGTCCATGTTGGCATCAGACATGCTAAAAGTGGACCTCGAAGAGGCCACCGAGGCAGACCTGGAGTGTTGCCTCGATGACTTAGACGGGGACCGGATCACCTCCTCCTCGGGTCCCGGGGAGAAACAAGGGGATCAGATCCGAGGAGGAGGAGATTGAGAAGACTTAGACGGAGAAGCCCTCTTGGCGGGCGGGGCCGATGAAGAGTCATCGGCCCGCCGCTTAAGGTGCTTCTCCCACCACTTCTCTTTCCTGGACTCCCTATCCTCCGGAGCCGAAGCAGGAGGTTGAGTCCCAGTCGGAGGAAGGGAGGCAGGAGTGACTGCTACCGGGAGGGTAGCGGGCACTGAAGTACCGGAGGCCGAAGCAGAGTCTGGGGGTAAAAGGCCCGCCAGAACTAGCTTCAATCTTCGATCCTTGAGTGCCCTGGGGTTGAACGCCGCGCAAATCGCGCAACCCGAAGAGATGTGTTCAACCCCAAGGCACCTAATGCACCGAGTGTGGCCATCAGCCGGTGAAAGCTTGTGACCACACTCGGTGCATTTCAAAAAAATGGCTTTAGGGGCCTCCGACATTACTAAAGTAAAGCACACTCACTAGGCCCCTAACACTCAAATCACACACACACGCTACAACCAGCGGGGGAGGGAGAAATATTTTAAATTAAATTTAAGCTGAAAAGCTAAAATTATAACAAGTTTAGTGTAAAGGGTAAACCTACCACGCACACACAATCACTCACTCAGAAAGAAGAAAGAAAAACTTTTTTCCTCACAAAAACGCCAAGAGCTCTGGAATCTAGCTGTTGCTTGAAGAGCGGCAAACTAGATCTGGTGTCAGTCAGGGTAGGCAGGGGATTATGGGTAAGGGGAGGAGCTATGCTATGATAGAAGTTGTCGGCTCGGATCCGAGATCGGATCCATATCCCAAAGGTTGCTGACAAATTAAGTTCCTACTTCAGATCAAGAGGTAACCAGTACCTCCAGAACATAAAAGAACCAGGGGCAGGAGGGAGGGAGTGAATATTGCAGTAATGAATAGAAGGACATCTACCATTATGGTAAGATCTTGCACAACTGTACTATGTCCCTCCATTTCACTGTTGCCATATTCTTTACAACAGGGAGAGTGCAAAAGCTCAGGAAGAAGAGAGGGAGGAGGATGGGCTAGCAGAGCTCTCCAGGATCCCATGAAGAATGGCGCTAGCAAAGCCAGCTCTAGTTCTGGAAATCACATCCAACTTATAGTGCTTGGTAAAGGTATTCACTGAAGTTCAGGTAGCTACATCAAGAACAGAGTTAGTATATAAACCCTTGAAAAAAACACCAGAAGAAGCCACAACCCTAACAGAATGAGCCTTAACAGAGGAAGAAATACTCTTGCCATGAAAGACGAAATGGCTTTAGAAATCCAAGAAGAAATAGTTTGCTTGGAAACAGCCAAACAATGATCTAGGATGAAAGAAAACAAACAGCTGATCAAATTTATGAAATGTCTTAGTCTTATCCAAATAAAATCTGAGTTGTCTATACATATCCAAAGTGTGCAGCACGTTGTCACTAGCAGATTGTGGAGAAGGGAGAAAGTGGGCAAATGAATAGACAAATTAAGAGACAACTAAATTCACCCCTTTGGGCATAAAAGAAGGATTAGTACAAAGGGACATGCTGTCCTTATGGAACACTAAAAAAGAAGAAGGACAAGCCATAAGGGCTTGAAGCTCAGAAACCTATCTGGCAGAAGTAAAAGCTAACAAAGGTACAGTCTTCCAAGAGCAATGTTGTAAGGAAGCTGAAGCTGTAGGCTCAAAATGATCTTGGGCCAATTTCTCTAAAACAAAATTAAGATTGCAGGCAGGAGGGACAGGCTTCCTGTGAGGCCTAATATGAAGGATGCCTTTAAGAAACTGTTTAGTAGAGGAGGTGATAAAGGCAGACAAACAGTAATAACTGGTAAGTGGGCCTTAACAGAAGAATAAGCAACCCAACATTGAACAATTCATACAGATAAGATAGAACAATAGGAACATCTACAGAAAGTGGATCTAGGTTATTAGAAAGACACCAAACAGAAAACCTCTTCCATTTGGATAAGTAGGATTTCCTAATAGTGGGCTTCTTGGCCTCCTGCAGGACCCTAAGCAAGTCCTCAGAAAAAAGGTGTCTATATGGAATCAAAATCCTCTCACCAAGTGTCACTTGAAGAGTGGACAGGTGAGGATGGATGAGAGATCCCTTGTCTTGTGTGAGTAGGTCCAACCTGTGAGGTAACTTGTGATGATTGCCCTTGGTTAAATGCAGGAGAACAGGGAACCAATGCTATTTGAGCCAAAAGGGAGTCACCAGTAATATTTGGGGAGAATCCGGTTGTATTTTGAACAGGACTTTTGGAATTAGGGGAAGGGGAGGAAAGGCATAAAAAAAATCCCTTCCAGGAAAAAGAGAGGGTGTCCATCTTCCAGACCACAGAACCTGGGACTCTGGCACAAAAAGAAGTTACCTGTTCAGAAGGGAGACAAAAAGATCTATACAAAGAGTACCCCACTGGTGAACAATGCCCAGAAACACATCCCTGTGAAGCATCCACTCGTGGAATTGTGTTATGGACCTGCTCAGAGAGTCTGCCACAATGTTCTGACCTAAGGGAATATAAACTGCCTGAAAAGTCACATGATACTGGATAGCTAGTTCCCACACTATAAGAGCCAAACAGCAAAGGAGGTAAGATCTTGTCCTCCCCTTGCTTGATGACATACCATATTATTGTGGTATTGTCTGTAAACACCTTGAGAGGCCATGTGGAGAATAGAGGGTGAAAAGCTTGAAGAGCCAACAGATGAGCTCTCATTTATTTGACATTGATGTGGTCTTTCCTTTGTTGAGGACACCAAGAACCCTGAACTTTTAGACAGCCTAAGGATGCTCCCCATCCCATGTCTGAAACATCTCTGAACAACTGTGAGAGGGAAGAGGGGGTTAAAAAGGGATTCCTGGATTGAAAATCAACTACTGAATCCACCACTGTAATTTCATTTTGAGGCATGGAAGAAGAGGAACTAAAAAATTCAGGGAATTAAAATGCTGAAGCCAAAATGACTTTAGAAACCACTGAAGTATTTTTCATGTGGAGTTTGGCAAAAGGGAGCACAGGAATGGTGGAGGCCATAAAACCTAGAGCTCTCAGAAACTCTCTTGCAGTGACCAAGGCTAGAAGAAGAAGGGATTGAAAGAAAGAAGTTAGAGTCAAGGCCTTGGGAGGAGGCAAGGATGCCAGCATTGGAATAGTCTGGATATTACACTCCAGAAAGACATGATCCTGTGAAGGAGTCAGAAAGGACTTTTGGAAATTTATGGTGAACCCCAGGCTTTGCAGAAAGGAAATGGCAAAGTGAAGATACTGCAAAAGAATCCCTGGAGAGGATGCCTGAAGCAGGTCATCGTCTAAGTAGGAAAAGATTTGTATCCCCTTAACCTGCAATCACAGGAGTCAGGTATTTAGTGAATACCCTTGGGGCAGTAGAAAGGCCAAAGGGCAAATTAGAGAACTGAAAATGCCAAGAAGCAACAGAGAAACATAAAATCTTCCTGAAAAAGGGATAAACAGGAATGTGAAGATAAGCATCCTTGAGGTCCAGAGACACTAGAAATGCCTGAGTAAGCAGCAGAGGAAACAAAGTCTGAATGAACAACATCCATAAGGAAGGGGCCTTCAGAAAGGTGTTTAAATGACAGAGATCCAGAATGAGTCTCCAAGTATCCTCTTTCCTGGAAACCAAATACATTCTGGAGTAAAACCCCTTCCCCCTTTGAGAAAATGGAACTTCCTGAATAGTTCCTTGAATCAAAAGATCCTGACGCACTTCTGGAGAGAAAGACAACTGTTCCTAAGGGGGCTGAGGAATGCCCATGAAAGGCTGGAGAAATTTCCAGACCATGTAATACCCTTGGTGGATCCTGAGCAAAACCCAGGAATCCTGAGTAATCTTTAACCAAACTAGACAGGATAAGGAAAGATGAAAAGAAAGAGGAATGTGGCTGAGAAGAACAGGATAGTCAGACCACACCTGGTTTGTCAGGAAAAGGAGATTCCTTTGTCACAGAAGTCTGGGTAGCTTTAGCAGGAGGAGATTTTTATCCCCCCCCCCCGCCTTTTTACCCTTAAGAAGAAGGTGAGACTGCCTACAAACAAAGGCTGGCTTATTAGGGTATTTTCTTTGAAATTTAGTCACAGGAGAAACAAAAACTTGTTTAAGTTCCTATAAAGCCTTGTCCTTCTTCTGAAGGGACTTAAATCAGCAGGAACTTCACCAAATAAGTGTTTGTTATCCAGAGGAGCACCAATCAACTTAGTCTTAATATAATCAGGCAAAGGTTGAAGCCAAAGCCAAGAATATCTCCTCACCACAGAACCAAAAGCAGCAGCTCTGGTAGAAGCATCTTCTGCATCATAACTGCATTTAATAGAATGGCGAGCCACCTGAGAAAAGGTCCCCGACAAGGAGAAAGCAAAAGTCTTCTCTTCAGAATCAGGAAGATCAGAAATTACCTGACAACTGAGAAAGGAGAGCCAAATATATATCTTGACATATGGTTCTGATAATTGACAGCCTTAAAAGCCAAGATAAGGGAGGTATGTAAACCTTACCTAGCCTTTCTATGGTCCTGCTGTTTTTATCAGAAGGAAGAAGCTTTGTAGAAGGCAGCAACTGAGATGGGTTGTCAGATGCCACAGACACTACAGAGGGGTCAGCTGAAGGACATGTATGCAGTTTTTTGAGGGCAAGGGGCTGGGAATCTGGAGTCTGAGAAGCAATAGCATAGGCATTCAACAATGTAGCCAAAACAAGAGGGACAGCAGAAGGCCTGGGACAGTCCATCTGCAGAAGTTCATAAATCCTCTTGTGCACCTCAGAAACCTGGGTACAATCCCATTTAAAAAATTCCATCATCCTGGAAATTGTGACCCCAAAGGAAATCTCCTCAGAGGGAGTGTCAGAATTAGTGGACTCCTCCCAATAAGAACCATAGTCTAAAGGAGAAGGAATATGGGATGAACAGGCAAGGGACTCCTCATCTGAATCAACCTCTTCCTCAAAGGAATCTTGCTCCCTAGCCCTTTTAAGAGGAGTCGAGGACCAAGGTGTAGGAAAAGAAACACCTTGAGGTTTCAAAGCCATAAGGGCATTAAATAAATGCTGAGTGAAATTCTGCCATTTACTCTGAGGGTCCTTAGGAGGTGGAGAAACATGCTTTGTTTTTTTCTTTTTTAAAGGGACATGTGCCCTGTAAAACACAGAAGGCTCAGACGTCGGACGACATTCCACAATCATAGTCAGAACTTCCTCTCTAACCAAAATTTGAGGAACACCCCTAGGCCCTTCAGTAAAAATCATCCACGGTTCTTCCTGTACATCTGTAATGGATGTCTGCAAGGCCTCCAGGGAAGTGCACACGGTCAAATCCATGTGGGCCTCTGAAGTGGTCATGGCAGGGGAATCCAATGGAGAAGCAGGCAATCCTCCGGGCTTTCACTAGCCTTGGGAGACGCATCTGGTGGAGGCAGTACAGCGGACTATCAGACCTAGACTTCTTGGCCTTCTTTTTCTTCTTCTTCAGAGATGATTGACCCTCACAGTGGGCAGTTCCCTCCATAGTGTCTTTTACTAAAAGCTTAAGACACTGATTCTCTAAATACAGGGCCAAAGAAGAAAGCCAACTACGTAGAGACTTTGGGAAGAAAGCCTGAGAAATGGAACAGGATGTATGGTTGTGGGAAGCACAGAGACAAAATAAGCACTGTTCATTACAGTCTTTATAGGGAATCTGTCTCTCACACTGGCATTTACTCTTTATGAATGACATGAAACTCCACAAACAGCAAACAAAAAGGAAAGAAGATAAAAGCAAAAACCCCAATGGGGCAGTTATCTGAAATAGCTTGGTGAACCAGCAACAAGGTGGACATTCAGACTGACAGTCAAATGATGGTGTTTGTACTGGCAGTAAAGAAGTTCTAAGGATGGTACATTTGGACGTCACCTTTATGCCTTATGCTATATGCGGGGAGCATACGTGTGATGTACTGCACACCTTAAAGCAACCTAAAGGCATTGGTATACTGGCCAGACGTCAGGCAGCCCTTGGCAAATGATCCCTATTGTAAATAATACTGCAACAATGAAATGGAAGGACATCACCAGTTATCAGGTGTTTGATTACTGTTACTAACAGCCATTTGTCGCATCTGTGGTGGCAAAATGACACAACAGACAGCACTGTCACCTCACAGCAAGAGGTTCCCCAGTTTGATTCGCGGCTGGGGAGCTTTCGGTGTGGAGTCTGCATGTTCTCCCTGTTTCCTGTGAGTTTCCTCCCACATTCCAAAGACATGCAGTAAGTGGACTGGACACTTCAAATTGGCCATAGGTGTAAGTGTGTGGTATGTAAGAACTACCACCTTTATGCCTTATGCTATATGCGGAGAGCATACGTGTGATGTACTGCACACCTTAAAGCAACCTAAAGGCATTGGTATACTGGCCAGACATTGGGCAGCCCTTGGCAAGGAATCCCTATTGTAAATAATACTGCAACAATGAAATGGACGGACATCACCAGTTATCAGGTGTTTGATTACTGTTACTAACAGCCATTTGTCGCATCTGTGGTGGCAAAATGACACAACAGACAGCACTGTCACCTCACAGCAAGAGGTTCCTCAGTTCAATTCTCGGCTGGGGTGCCTTCTGTGTGGAGTCTGCATGTTCTCCCTGTTTCCTGTGGATTTCCTCCCACATTCCAAAGACATGCAGTAAGTGGACTGGACACTTCAAATTGGCCATAGGTGTAAGTGTGTGGTATGGAAGAACTACCATGGCAGGGCTAGCCACCTGGTGGTGTACACCTTGGCTCTAGATGATTGTCACTGTTGAAGTGACACCCGACCTCATGTGCAAAAATGGGATAAAGAGGTTGTGAGTGGGCGGATTTTTACCATAAATATCTGTTCAACAGATGGTCACAAAATGATAGCCAGGTAATCATCAAGAAAGGAGTGACAGAAATATTTGTAGTCTACAAAGCCAAAGTACATCAGAAGTAGTTTCAAGTTTCATGCAAGTCAACTAAGAACGGACATCTTGGTGGGAAATATCTTCTGTATCTGGAAGACATGAACAGCAAACACCAATTTGACAACTACGAGTAAAAGTGAAGCAGTATGTGCCAAGGTTGTTTTGATGCAGTGAGGTGGTACAGAGAAAACAGTTATGAGAGTAGTCTTCAGATTGAGAATATGGGGAATGAATGTTGACAACAAGTGCTGGAAGAGGAGTCACACCCCAAAAGATGGCTACCCTTATTAAAGCAGTTAAAGTCAGCTTCACAGTTCTTTATTTTGAGTTTGTTGTTTCCTGTCCTTAGAAGTGTTTGACTTTAATTATGCGCTTAGTCATAGT
Source organism: Protopterus annectens (assembly GCF_019279795.1). Taxonomy (NCBI): domain Eukaryota; kingdom Metazoa; phylum Chordata; order Ceratodontiformes; family Protopteridae; genus Protopterus; species Protopterus annectens. The sequence goes on along the minus strand of NC_056747.1, from coordinate 585,635,368 downwards.
GGAATATTTCTGACTAGCTAGAGGAGGAAGAAGAGTAAAAGCAACTCTTTCATGCTCTAAAAAAGCTTGTAAATCACTAGGTCTCTTGACTAATGCTATTTTGCCACATTTAGCATAATGCTCACTGTTATCAGAAATGACTTTTTTATAAACAGAAAATGACTGCAAATAATGGAAGTTTAGAGGAACTAGACACCCACACGACTGCTTGTTAATTTTCTTTTCTGTTGGGACATCAGTTAAAGCACAAAACCAAATAAAATTATCTATATTAATACAACAGAAAAATGTACTTAATGTTCTAAAGACTGAGGTATATAAGTAATGAATAAACTATGAGGAAGGCCAGAACAGCCACTTACTTCAGACAGCATAGGAAACTACATATAGCATCCAATAATATGCTTTAAAAGCTAGGTTCTCCTGTAATGGCCACAGATCAACACTGCAGGTAGGCAACATACAGTCATTCAGCTACTAATAGAGATCGGGCAAGGGTACTGCCATTTTTTAAAGCTAATTCCTGTTCATAACCTGAATTTCTGTAACAATGATCCTTATGCTAAATTTCTACCCTGACTCTCCAGGATTTTTGTCAGAAGGCATTTATTGGGTCTTTGCACCACATCAGGCATTCCAAGCATTATAATTTTGATTCTTCTGTACTACATATGTGCATGCAAATGGGGGGTAAAAGAAGAAAGTCCAAGCCCCTCTCAGCCAATGAAACCAACTGAACAGAGTCTTTGGGAAGCAGAGTGGCACCCTTCTCAATAAGCTTCTGTGTAAGAGTCTTGTGTTTCATGGGAAAATAAAAAGGAAGTCCATAAAAATGTTGAGAAAATAAATTCTGCTATTCAAAGCTCTCTAGTGATTGCAACCCAACCATCTACAAAACAGATGAAACTTTTGCCAACCTGTTCCACATATCTTAAGGAATGCTGAGGTGTTCAGGACTACTGGGTGACAACCAGATGTGGCTGTATTCCTTTTGTGAGATATCAGCAGGTTCTGGAGGTGGGACAGGGGGCGAGTTATTTAGCTGCTTACAAGAAATAGTACTGAGATGTTTATTTATGGATGTGGTTAGTAGTTTATCAGACTATGAAGTGTATAATGCTTCCCTTTAGGAGGAACTTGATAACTTTTTGGGTGATCTCTCAAAATAGAACAGCAGTCTTAAATGGACATCCATAATCTGCTATTAGAAATCTTCATACAAAGAGAAGAGATACAACTAGCGTGGTACAACTGGGAGACTGCATCCCACTACTGCTGAAATCCATTCAGAATGCAAACTTTTTTAAAGCATAACTAAAACTTTATCTATAAAATCAATGGATCTGCTCCTGCATATCTCCAGGATAAATGCCACTATTATCTTCAGCTTGCCAAATAAACAAATCATTTATTTTCATTCAGAATCCTATGCCCCACAACCAGTCTTCACCAATACCTGAACAGTTTTGCTGGCATCTCCCAGCCATATACATAGTTTTGTGATACCAGTCACCCCCACCTCTTTGCTAATATAAACTTTAAGATAGCCATATATCTAATGATCTCTGAACCTGCTTTACACCCCCACCTCATAACAACCATATTAATACTTTTTGTCCTACCTAGTTCCTATATCTCCATTTCTTTGAATTTCTAAGCACTAATCACATGATCTAGTATCTATTTCACAAACTAAATAATACACACCTACTTAAATGCTCAATGTTCAACATCTATTATTGCATAAGTATATTTTATACTGGAGTAGTTGCCTTTGTTTCATATGAATGTAATCTAATTAGCAAATGTATGTATAATTGATAATGTACAGTACTTAGTGTCACCTCATGTATTTTTTTGAATGTCTGTTTAAAAATGTTTGTAATATGTTAGAGCTTTTCTCCCCGCCACTCGGCTGAAAGGGTTTTTTGACTAAATCTAGTTGGACAAAGTAAATAAAAGCAAAATAAAATAAATGAATAAACAAGGTGTATGAGACAAATTCAGGCAGCAATAATCTCAGCTCCTTCATCAATTGCATTTAACATACATTTGAAACAATGCCAACTATCCTCAGAGATTGTGATGCAATTACCTGTCGCTCAAGAGACTCACACACAACAGTTTTCTTCTCTGTGCTTGAGTCACTAACAGTGTGGAAATGTCAGCTATAGGTCTGCTGATTAAGAGAACAGACAACAGCTATTGTGATAACAAAGGCTTCTCATAGGTTCATTGTTAGTCACTAAGCATGCAGCTCAGGAGACCATTGAAGAGCTTAGCCCGATTTCCCAGCTGGCCCAGAGAAGTGTCTAGTTAAGTGACTAAATCAGAGTCACACAGTAGGCAAAAATAGGCTAGACAACAGGAGTCCTCTGTACTAACTGCCTAATACTGATCCTTGTCTGAGAACTGAAACTACTTCTTCTGTAGTGTGGTTGTCTCTGCCAGTCTATACTAATAAAGAGCCATTCATGTCTAAGTATAAGACTTCTTGTACTGAAGGAGAAAAACACAAGAGATGAGACCTTTTTTAACTTATGCTGAACTGAAAAAATGCATTTGAAAAAGTATTTTTTAAGGTGATTAGGAAAAAAATCAGAAGTCAGTGTGAAAAGAGAGTCCATCTTAGGTTCATAGGTTCATAGGTTTATACTAGGCTATCTGCCCTAAGGCATTTATAAGCCATAAATAAATTTAATTTTGGCTTACCCTATTATATAAAGATTATATATGATTAGTTTGTTGTGCCTCTGTCCAGCAGTGACACAGAGATGATTCCTGGGATATAGGTTCATAGAAAATTCAACAGGAATTGCAGTGTTTGAAAAGATTAGGTTCATAGGTTCATAGTTTAGTACTAAGCTAACTGCCCTTGCGAGCCATTTGCTTTGCAATTATAATTATGTGAGACTCGAATCCTGCCTGCAGCGCTGTAAGGGCAAACACCTTAGCCATTAAGCCACCCTCCCAAGGGTTTCATTCATCTTCTGCCTTTGGGAAGTACAGTGATGTAATGGCAAACTCTCTGCCTCATAGCTCCACAGTATGAGTTCAGTTCTGTTATCTAGACACAATATGTCTGGAGTTTGCAAGTTCTCTGTTTGCATAGGTACTCGCTGATTACTTGGGTATCTTCCCACTTCCCAAAAACATACTGATTGACTACTCTAAACTGTCCACATGTACATTTAACCTTGTGCCTGCTGCCTGGGTCATAGTTAAAAATGGTTAAAGATTAAGTCGTTCATGCACCTGCTTACAAATGAAAAAACTAAAATTAAATTAAAATTCTTTGGAAGTGATTATCTTAATTTAGAGAACTTGAATATTGGAAAATAGCAGCTCCTTTTGATCAGGATACTAAATCAGATATCAGACTATTTCAGAGTATTTCTGGGAAATTAATGGGGTTCTAGGTCTGCCTTTCATTGTACAGACAGCTCTTCTAAAGCAGGAATCTACCTGAGAAGAATTAGTAGAGGAAAATGATTTATCATCATGATCAATTTCTAAGGGCAGTAGTCAAGATTAACCTCTACTAGAGGAGGAGGACACTGAAGGAGTTGGTGAGAAACTACAGCAGTGTAAGGTATTTAAAGCAACAGTAAATCCTTACATTTTGTTTTCCCCACCTTCATATTTCCAGTTTCTTGACAGACTTTCTTTCAAATAGTGGAACATTCCCTGGAAGGAACCAGTACTGGCCCTGTATTGTTTACATACAAACATAGGTGCACACCTCTCAACCTGGAAACATCTAAAATCTGGACAAAGGCCATTGAAAAGCAAGTACAACTGGCCAAAAATCTGGATGCTTAACATAAAATTTGCATGCATAATTATGTAACCCTGCCTACTGCAATGGGATTGTGAAATACCAACATTCAAATGCAAATTGAAAAACAGACAAAATATTAAATAACAGAAAATATAAAAATAATTTCACTTGTGGTGTAAAAGGTTGACTAAACATAATAGCATCCAACTAATTCCTAAATATTCAGAAATATCCCTGGGTGTGCCATTGAAATCATAACCGTTGTGATTTGTAACAAAACCATGAGCCTTAAACAACACTAATGATCACATTTCTAGGCTTTTTAGTTCTTCAAAAATCATGTTATAACAAACATTTTTTATTGTAGTTCCTAAGCGGGTAATACTAGTAAATAATGACTGCCCCCGACATGGAGCCTTCATCCCTAATTAATTTTGCTGCTACTCCTTGTATAACTATACAAATCTCGCTCGCTGCTTTTGGTACTTCACATCTTGCCTATTACAACCAACCAGAGTTAAAACAGATGACGTCATGAATTAATGAGTGGAAGCTAGTGAGAAAGTATGAGTGCCCTTTAGCTAGATTTATTGTAAGACATTTTGTGTATACATGACTCTTTTGTAAAGCAATAGCTTTTCTACTAATGCAGAGCAACACATTTAAGAAAGTGATATGCAGTTGTAATATTAAAACACTGGAAATGCACAGGGATTTGTAATGCAGCCCTATTAATGAACACATAACACACACTTAGTAAAAATGCACAGTAGTTTACACTGATGAAGCAGGCAGTCTAGAAAACAGTCCACCATCACCATTCAAAGTAGAAAAGTTAAAAAAAAAAAAGTGCCAAGAAAACTTTTTCCCCCAACTGGATACAAATACAAAATGATTAACTCAAACAGTACTGCTTCCGTAAAGGGCAAAACATTGCTTTAACGGGCCTTGTCACCATCTACCAGGAATTATTTTAATTCACTAAACCATGTAAAACTCGGCAAACAAGCCACAAGAGTTTATTTCAGAAGCATCAGTTTTGACCACAATGCACTGTAGTCTGCATGCCAACCACACGAGTACCCCAATCAGATATTTACAGGAAGCAAACGCACATTGTTAAAAAAATCTCTAAACAGTTAGCATCTACAACTAGCCCATCTCTCCACTAATGAGAAGTCAGCTGCAAAAGAACAACTTGAAAAGTGCTTCACAACATCAAACATCTGGAGAAGAGCCCAATGAGCAGCCAAATTATTTGTTGACTGCCATGAAATTAGAATACACCAACAAATCTGCAAGAACTGCTCCCCACCTCCACCCAAGGACTTCTTGAAGAGTTAGCCAAGTTAGTGCCCAAGTGGTCAGTTTCCTTCATTAAAACTGAAGGTGACAAGAGAGGAGTAACTCAAAGAACAGTTCCACCACACACTCAATCCAACTACTTAGATGGTGTCAGTCTCAGTCTCACTCTACAGAAGTTTGCTAGGCTAATTAATGCTGTACTTAGTGTGCTACCTGCTGTTGCTGCTATTTTCTTCCAGAATCCTTCCTTTCCATCGTAGGACTGGGGCTATGGCCTATCCATTTTCAGTATCAGTAGTCCTCCTCCTGACGTGACATCTGTCACATCTCACCGACACAAAATGTCGATGCGACATCCTCTTTGGTTGGCTGCTAGCCTGCCACAAGTCGCCGGTGGGCTGTGGCTGTAAACAACTGTCGCACTGTCTCATGACGCTGTCATTATCACGTACATCCATATACATTGACGATGTTGCAGGACACACCATAGATGCATGATGATGTCAATGTTAACTAAAAAATGTAAATACAACAAAAAACAAAATCAGGATTTGAAGGGGCCACTAGGGAATTTGTGGCACTGTATTATTTTGCCCTCCAAAACAGGAAGTATTGAGGAATTCAGTGTGGTCGAGAGGTATGCATAGGTGGCTCGTTTCATATACCATACTGTTCTATATTCTCTCTCCAGGATTCCTCACAGCTTCTGAATATCATTTACCCATCATTTGTGATACAATAAATTTTACAGAGTAGTGATTCATGTTTATGATTCATTTTTTTTTCACAGATGTTTTTCTTTTTTCTTGGACTCGAAAGACAATACAAAACAAATTTGTAGACAAATGTGATTTTTGTAGGTGGTTTGCACCAAAAGATTTCTGCACATAGTCCCTGGGATTCCGAAAGGTTTAACACACTGTGCTAACCTGTGCTGCACACATTTCTGCAGTGCATTATGTCCAAATGATTTAGAGACCACTGTTCCATTGCAGTGGTAAGAAGGTACTGGCCTTAAACATTACAGCAGTCTCACCATTGAAGGGCACATGCAAATGTGGCAATTCGGGAATGTAGCTAATACAAAATTGCCATGTAATCTCCCCCAGAATTTTCATTAGCACTGGAATACTATGGTACATTAACTGAAAGAATAGCTTTACAATACTATTTGGGCAGTGAAGTGAAAAAACTATGTATCTTTTGATGGTGTACACCCATTCAATTCTATGGCAAATGCAGTGTTATCACCACTGAAGGAACACACTGTGAAGCCACACGTGTGTGTGTGTGTGTGTGTGTGTGTGTGTGTGTGTGTGTGTGTGTGTGTGTGTGTGTGTGTGTGTGTGTGTGTGTCCATAGGGGCATGACTGCAGCTATCTGGATATATGTTCATATGCGTGTGCGTATGTGTGCATGTGTATGCTTGTGTGTCCATTTTGAAAATGTCTGTGTAAATGCAATGCATGGGCTGGTAGGGGAACACTAGTGGAGATTAGGTCTAACAACACAGTGTTTGATTTAGAGACATGATGATAATCCATTTATGAAATGTTGCCCATTGCAGCTTTATTATACCTTTACATTACAATTATGACTATCATGCTATTGGGCACTAAGGCATTGCCCAAATAGGGCCAGCAACAGTCATTCTTCTGAATCTCTCTGATCCCACATCTTGAGCACAAAGTGGATAACTGCAACCAATGCATTACATTTAAATACTTCCCAGAGGATAGGAGGTCCGGTGTTGGTCTTGCATCATGTTTGCTTATATGTTTTACTTGCCAAAACCCATTGCCTTGAATGTGTATCTTTATAAAAAGCACCTTATAGCTGTATGCAATTATAAGCATTATGAATATAAAATACTTGAGTGAGACATGAAATCAAGCAAACATCTTCAGGACATTATTTCTAGATTAAGAGTAAAAGGAGAAAAGGAATACTTCGGCTCCCAATTATAAAAGAACAAGATGGTAATTATCATAAAACCAAAGAATGGGAAGCAGCAGTCATCTTTTAAAAAATTTCAAGAGACAGTTTTGAGTTGGTTGCAGCATTTGGGAAGAGCTCCACGTCTGGTAGGCCACTTTCTATTAGTGGGCCAAACTGATTTTCCTGCAAAATGCATCTGCTGCTTTTGTAAGTCTCTAACATAAGCTGCTTGCAGCTGGTGAATGTGTTTCAGCCATTCCCAAAACTGAAATGTCTCTGAAAGATGAAAATATTTCATTCCTTATTGCTTGCTTATGAACTTCACCACAGTACTGTCTGTTTTGCCTGGCTGAAATTTGTCCTAGAAGGCTGCCAGACCTGAATACTGCTATGTCCTTCAAAACGTGAAGCAATTTTCCTCGCAGTGACCCACTGCCTTGAATCGGTAAGCTGCTGAAGGTGGCTTATCATGCATATTTCAAAGAGTCTATGATTATAATCTGAACTTTCAATGTATGTAACATTCTTTTGGAGAGGTCAATCATATTTGTCTGCCACCGAAGCCCTTTTTTATGGCCTGTGTTATAGGAATCATCATATCCAGATTATCTGCAGACTAAATCAGGTTTAGCAGCCATTTTTCTTTCCATTTGTAACTATAAGGGCTCTGCACAGCTTCTAAACGGTTTTGGGGATGGTTTTTCCCTATGTACTGTACTGTTTGAATGCTTGCTTTGTACTGTATCATTTGCCCTTTGCTTAGGTTAATTACTGGCTTAGCAGCTGTAAGCTGCTTTTTGGGATGAGTGGGTCTCTCTTTATGTTGTCGCCAGCTGCATTACTTTAGATTGAGTATACAGGGCTTGACTGTTGCACTTTGTTGGCCTAGTCTGCTCTCCAGATGTCCTATTAAAAGGATGCCAATGAACATATATCATTGAAGGCCTTTATTTCTCTTTCAAGGTGGATCAATGGTCCTACTAGAGCCTTTAGCTTAATTACTGGCTTAGCAGCTATTTTTCTTTTCCGTTTGTCTCTTTAAGGCACAACATGGCTTTTATATTGTTCTGAAAACTGTTTTGAAAACTGTTCAGCACAAGTTATTGCACAGGATGAACGTATCGTAGTTTACTGTGTTAGTCTGGTCTGAAGACACCTTGAATTGGCCAGCTTGCCTGGTACTTAGAAAAATACTACTGAGAAGACCCCCCCCCCAACAAGATTGTGTAAATGTATGTTGCTTAACACTACTTAAATGTAGACTTGATGTACTATCTATAGAGTTAATCTGCCCTCCTGTATGTGCGTTCTAGCAGCCTACCACAGACCATTTTTGCCCTCTCCCCCTCCTGTTATCACTACCCTAGAATATATTTAAACCTAAGACTGGTCCAACTATCCCTGCTGTTTGCTATCTCCTTCTACAATTAGGTGGCAGCATCTACCAATATAAATCCTAGATATTCTTTATAATCCCAACAAGTTTTATTTTTTCACAAACAGTTGGTTATGAGTTAATATCCTTAGACTGTAAATATCTTCTCCCCCTGCTAAACCACCCTTTGTAAAAGCAGCCTTCTTTTTCTGGCTGGAAATATTTAGCTCATACCTTCCAACTACAGCCTTTAAACTGCTCTTTGCTGATACTTTTTCTGCAATACTCACCTCTAGTGTTCTTTCCTGCTCCGTTTGCCCTACGGGCTCACTCTGCTCCCCTACCCTGCCCCCAATTCCCACCAGCTCCCAGTACTCCTAGCTTTATTCCTATCTTATCCCACCCTCTCAGCCTAATTACCCAATACCGGCTCCCCCTCATTACTTCTCCCACCTATAGCCATCCTTCTTACACTCTGTAATCTGTACTCCACCCAATAATTACAGTCCCCTCCTCTTTCCTTAAATCTCTAGAATACTTCCATCACTTTTTAAACCCTTTCATCTGAAATAGTCAGCTTCATTCTTCCTGCACATATGGATATTTGGATCCGATTCAGATTCGAGCTGGGGACTCTGTCCCCTATGTGCAGAAAGAATGAAGTTAACTACTTCAGCTAAAGAAGTTATGTACTCACCATAACGTTCCATCTGAGTAGTTAGACTTCATTCTTCTGCACCTTCCCTCCCTCCATCCCCCTAACTATTCAGGTCTTATCCTGTTTGGATTGTGGGTTACATTGCTAGTTAGGGACAGCAAACTCAATCTGGGGTTAGTCAGGAGGAAGTGATGTATTATAGGTAGGGGAGGAGCTCGGAGCTGATGCTTGTAAAAGTTTTGCTGGCTTGGATCCGAATTGGATCCAAATACCCATATGTGCAGAAGAATGAAGTCTAACTACTCAGATGGAATGTTATGGTGAGTACATAACTTCTTTTTCTTCACAGCCTTCTCTATTTTGATAACCACTCATACCACTCTCTATTTGCTTTGGTGAACACCCTGGGGGCTGTGGTGAGACCAAAGGGTAGGGCTCTGAATTGAAAGTGACTGGCCCCTAACCGGAAGCGCATAAACAATCCTGGAGCTTCTGTGGACCTCGATATGATAGTACTTTGTATCTAAATTGTACAATGCATCTTGGAGCTTTTCTCCCAGGGCCTCCACTGAAAATGGGTCAATTCGGCCCAGTGGACTTACCCAGTAATCAAATTGCAAATAAATAAATAATTGCAAATGTTTCTAAGATGTCACTGTATTTCTTCATATATATAATTTTTTCTTATGGGGATTTAAAGGGTCAAGAAGATGCAAGAAGTAATGAAACCCAATGTTCTCAGAAACTGTCTTGCTTTGCTTGCATTTTGCTGAAAGAATTATAACAGGGCTGAAGGGATATCCTTTCCTGAAGCTATGAGTCTATATAATTAAGCTGCTAAAGTGGGAGCTTCAGAGACTATATATAATTTAATTTCATCCCTAAAGCATTTTGTTTCACTACTACCACCAGTCATCCAGATAGGATTCTTTTTTTAATTTTGTTTCTTAAGATGTGCAGATACTGGAGATAAATATGAGGTACGTACTCCAGGAGACCTGGATAGTCCAAGTGGTAGAGATGAAAACCAAATATTATAGTTAGCTAGCTAGAATATGTGGTGTATTGTGATAAGGATTCAATAGGATGGAAAGATAAGGACAATTCATCTTTAGTGCAGCCTTACAAGAATTGTGCTGTATGAAAGGGAGTACAGTCTTAAGAGCATCAGGAATGTATCTGCATTTACAAAATTATTCAGAACTATCAAGTTTAGAACTGGCCTTGAGCTGAGGTATCTCTTTGGCACCAGAAACATAAAAAAAGATACCTTACCTGACTTGTAATAATTCTCTGGGTGGCATTTTTTTGGCAGAAGGTGACTCATAAGCTGAATTGCCAAATGTACATGAGAGGCAGTAGGTGAGTTAAAGTGTCTATGCTGTTTGAGATAACTTTGTTCAGATAGCTGCTTTCTATTTATTTACATTTATCACCAGGCAGAAAGATGACTCTAAATCTGGCCTCTGATAAGTAAAGAGGACTTTTCAGAACTGGGGAATATAGCAGGCATTTCACCACCTTTGGTCGCATCTTCTCTTTCTTGATGAACTTGAATGACAGCTGGACTGCTTCCCTAAGGGAGTTCTTCCTGATGAAAATGCTGTGCAACAGTTTCTTTCCTACACAATGTTTTCTTATTAGTAGTGAAATATTTCTACGATACAGAAGAGGTGTGGAAACTTTCCTGAAAGATTACTTAGTTCTGCCTATTTTTCCTAAATCGATTACATCATAATCAACTGGCTGATCAAACAGAAAACCTTGATTTAAAACAGCATCAAAAGTCATGACCTTATTTCTTTACTGTAATACACTATTCTCAGCCAAAAGCCAGCCTTCCTAAAACTGCCAGTCACACTGTAGCTCTTGAATCAACATCCACAGCATCATAAACCCAAACATAAAATGATCGCTTTGAAGCATCCTGCAACCCTATGTCGGGGTCTGTGGCCCCCACATCACCTGTGACTTATATTTGCCAAATGTGAGATCATACAATAGCAGAGAAAGAGCAAATTCACACTTCCGCTAAACTGCAACCTCCTACTATATAATGCAGGCATTCTGAGATCATATGACTATTTGATCATGTCTGCCGGAATTACTAATGTTCAGTATTCTGAACCTTCGACCAGAGAAACACAGACACACACACACACAGACTACCACACTATACAGACCTATGCAGAGTAAAAATCATGGACGCCATTCCAAAACCACCCCGAATGACTATGGGCTGCTTTAAGTGTATGGGCTTGGGTAAAACACTTCAATGGCAATTTGATCTATATAATGTTAAATAACACTGCAACATTTTGAAAGTGCTAAGCAGTAAGCATATATTTCATTTACAACTGTGATGGAGCAACACTTAAAATTCAAGGCTGTAATCTCCCTTAAAAAGCAAGCATTGGTGATATAATTAATTATTCAGATGGTCCCTGCTGACCTTGTAAACATGGTGTTATTAATCGATATTTGATGAGTGAGAAGATGTACTCCTTTCTAGATTTTCTACACCACTTTATAAGACATGGGTTTTGTGTGTAAAGCAAAAAACATGATTTGAATAAATAATATCCACCTTTTCTTCCCTGGGACCAGAGAATCTGAAGATCACCATGCAAGACCCTGAATAGTGCTTACATGCATATTAACAAGAAGTGGCCGCTATTGTATCACACTTGGCAGATGGAGCTAAATATGGGGGATTTCTGTGTTACACAGTGTGCAGTCATATCTGCATGCTTAGCCCTCAAGCAGACCAATACGGAGTTCACCATGTCCTGACTTTATTTTCAAACAGTTATTTATATTTTCAATGAATCACTGCACTACTTGTTCTGCATATTCCCATTGCCACATGGAAGAACTTGCTGAGGAGGTTGTCAGAAAAAGTAGCCCATATGCGTTTATTTATTTTCTCCTGCAGCCTTCAGATACCTCCTACAAACTGGTGCACAGGGCTGAAGCCTACTAACTCTGTCCTTCCTGTGACTCCATACAAAAGTATTTGTTGGTAACTTTTTTTAGGGACTGTCTTTAGCTGAATCAATCAATCAATAAATAAATAAAATAATCAAAAAAGTAACTTCAAAGACAAAAGTCTTAAAATGTATACTCTAAACTGATGATGAAAAATGAAATCCAAAAAGCAACCAACTAACTCTTGAAGCAAGAGTAGCAAACATTTACTTCTGTTTGGAAAAAAGTAGAAAAACACAAGTTGCAGACTGCTTTATAGCAACATGTTTCCTGTGAAGGCCTGTTGAAAATACATGGCAAAAAACTGGCGATCTGCATATGGCTTACTTCAAATCATAGACATGATTTCTTCACAACAATGGCCACTGTGTTATTAATCCTTCTTAATGAATCTAAGAAACAGAATAAAAACATTATTTCTGTGAAGAAAAGGAAAAATCAGAGCCCTAGAATGGTTAGGGTTGAAAGAAAAGAAATTTCGCAATACTGAACGCAGCTGGGTCTACAGATAAAGGGACTGAACTAGAAGAAAGGGCAAAGAAAGCAGTACACATTTTCAGAATAATTCACTGACCACGAAACAGCAAAATCTTGACACCTTCCATAGAAAAACATTTTAAAATGACATCCACAAAGGGGTTAAACAATAAGGCATCAAGAAAAAAGTGAGTCATATTATGTGTTGGCTGGGAGGTAGTTATTTCAATACAAAGTACTCTATGTACAGTACCTCACTGCACAGGAGACATTCTTGTATGCTGAGCTCAGTCAACAAATAAAACATACAGACAGACATTCTTAAGTTATACTGGTGCTCTAGTAATCCAAAGGCACATCTTTGAACTGTGGAAGGTACACATTTTAGCATATCAAAGGAGGGGAAGGGTGCAGGGGAGCAGTACTTTCAGGGTCATGACTACACGTAATCATACACACGTTTAGCACAGAAAGAAAAGAAAATAGAGCAATGGAATCAAATCACACTCTACTATCATTTGGATGTGAAAACGGGCAGCAATATAGGTTCCCACATGTTGTCACTAGCAGAAAATGGTATGTTATGCAGTACATATCATCATATAAAAAATCAGTTGCGTGAATACAATTTATTAAAGGACCCTCTCTGAAATATGAAAAAATTTTTAAATGAACATGAACCTTGTCTACCATCACAAAAGGCAAATAATCAAGTATGGTAACCAGCAAGGACTGAAGCAACCTAAAGCATTTGGAGGGCTTGGTGCAACCGATCATACTTTCTATAATGATCAGTGACCTTAGAGTGACAGCAATCAAGTTAAAATATCTCTACTGAGTGCCAGTTAAGTGAGAGTTCACTGTAGTAAGGTGATGAAATCTAGAAACAGACTCCTAGACTATAGATCTTTTTCCCCTAAAAAACAAAGTACCAAAGGATTTCTCATATGAAGGAAGGAAGAAGGAAATAGTCAGTTAGATAATAACAAAATAAGGAGTTGTACATCTTGTTTGAGTTGTTAGGGGTTGGGAGGCTGGCCTAATGGTTAAGATGTTTGCCTTACAAACACAAGGTGCAGGGTTTGAGTCTCACAAGGAATAACTGGCTAGGCTTGCAAGAGTACTAACCTATTAACCTATAAGAAGGTTTGTCCCCTTAAAAAATGCTTTTTAAAGTTTTTTTTTAATTTTTTTTCACCAAAGTCAATTTCTTGTTGTTTAATTAGCAGCTTGGCTACTTATGCTTCAGAAGTTTGGTACTTGAGCTGACAGTTCTGACAATCTTGAATGAGCAATTATGATATAACCTCAGATATCCTGAGATATACTGGAACTGAGCCAAGGCACTGTCAAGCACAGAGCTACAGAATATACCAGGGTGTGATGACCGGCACAGCAGCAAAACTGATACAGTAGAGTCTCTGTTAACCAGCATTCTCAAGCAACCGCAATTTTGATTGAACAGAAGAGGCTCCCCTTTGCAAGTTTTGATCGGCTTGTATGCCGATACACGGGCCAGTCAAAAATCACAAAGCAGCTCTCAAGCAACAGGAAACTACACTTATCCAGCATCTACCAATCCTCATGAGTGCCGGTTAAGTGAGAGTTCACTGTAGTATGGTGGTGATGAAATCTAGAAACAGACTCCTAGACTGTAGAATTTTTTCCCCTAAAAAACAAAGTACCAAAGGATTTCTCATACATGAAGGAAGGAAGAAAGAAAGTAGGAAATAGTCAGTTAGATAATAACAAAATAAGGAGTTGTACACCTTGTTTGAGTTCTGAGACAGATTTTTCATGGAATGGGAGCACAGCATAGTCAAAACCAAAGATGAAATGGAAGTCTTAATTTAAACTTAGCCATTTTCATCTGAGCATTAGGGAGTAGTTCTAATGTTGCTTAATGTCAAAGTTAACATTTCTAACAAGTATTGAACAATGTCCTCAAATAACACACATACTTGGCGAACACTACAATCTTCTTTTTCACATCAACAATTGTGGCACAAGAACAAAATAAATTGTAAGAAATTAACTTTTTTACTTATCTGAATAACAGTATTGAAGACTGAATGAAACTACTGACTTCAGTATACAAAGCTACAATTATAGTACGCTGTAAGAAAGAGCTGCAATGGAGAAAAGTCATTTGGAGGTGAATGTTCTAATAATTAAACCTCTTAAATGTGACACTTCCAAAAATTCCTTGAACTCCTAGGCAACTCAGCTGGTGTTACCACATATTATTTGTTCTTGCCAGGATGACAATGCATGTTATTTTCTAAAAGCCAACAGTAGTGCCTACTTTGCAGCACATTTTATGACTCTGGAATAAGTACCAGCACATACTGTATACTTAAGTAATTATTCTGTGGGTTGCAGGAACTCAGAAGTGAAGATAGCTTCCGCATACTCCTCACACACATCTTGCAGTTCTGCAACCACATCACCCAATGCCTCTTCCATCAGCTCCTCTGCAAGGCTACAAAAAATAAAAAAAGCAGATGTAATGAATTCAACTAAACAGAAACACTTACTTAAAAGAACAAGTCTGGTACAAAATGTCACATAAAAGCAAACAAGGTATAACATACGGAGGAATATACTGCTATTAATCAAGACAGTCTTAATTGCAATATGCAGTTAGAAAGTATTAAAAAATAATATAAACATCGCATGCACGTACATTACCTGGATACACACACACACACACACACACACACACACACACACACACACACACACACACACATTTTTTCACACAAATCAAAGAAAGAAAAAAGTCTTAGCAGACCTGAGGCCAGGCCTCCCAGACTACTTATTACTCTGTTGATGTTTCTGAAATAAATTTGTACCACTGTTAAAAAAAAAGCAGAGTATTTTTACTACTGCACTTAAAAAATGTCACTTTATTTATCGTATAGTAAAAAGTTATGTACTTACCATAACATTCCATGTGTGTTGTCCATCTCGACCTTTATTCTCACTGACGGGGTGGGATCCAATGTGTCGGATGCATCTCAGCCTTTCCAAAAGCTCAAGGTCTTCAGCAAAGCTCGTAGGCATCCTCCCCTACCCAAAATGCAGTTCCAGAAACTCCTCAGATCTTGTTTGCCCACCATGAAATCATACAATTGAGCAGAACTTCTTTTACATGGATCAATACCTAAAGTGTATATGTACATAACTGGGCCAAAAGCAGCATTTTTGAGGCTATGAAGATCCATAAACCCAGTAACTATTCGGTCTCCCAGGAGTATAGGCAGGGTGTATGGAGGGTGGGTTGTGAGAATAAAGGTCAAGATGGACAACACACATGGAATGTTATGGTAAGTACACAACTTCTTTATGTGCTGTTGTCAATCTCCCCTTTATTCTCACTGGATTTTTGTACGGTGGTCTTATCATCATTGTTCCTTTCAAAAACACCTTACAAAGCCTGTGCGATATAATCGTAGAACCATTTTCTCTGACATGAAAATTTGAAACTGCTGCAAAATCAGCAGCTCCCACATGAAAATGTTTCACTAGAAATTCCACAGTAGAATATATGGGTGCAGAAAAGGGATTTATCTGATCATCACTCTCCCATATTACAAACCTATTCCATTTACTCTTGTACAATTTTCATGTAGAAGTTTTATGGGAAGACAACAAAATATATTTGGGGAGGAAAGGAGAGGAAACCTGAAAATCAGGGGAATCGAAGCAGCCAAGCTGTTAATTTGAGGTTGTGAAGGCTGGGATGTCCCTTTCCCATCTGCTGAGTCAGAAGGTAAGGAGCAGGGTCCAGAATCCATGGTTCGTCCACAAGATGAGGCCGAAGGAAGGGAAACCAAACTTGATGAGGCTGAAGGAAGGGAAATCAAATTTGATGAGGCCAATAGGGGGCAATCAGGATTATCAAAGTCTCCAACAGGCTTGTTTTCTGTAAAAATTTGGGAATCAGGGAAATCGGAAGGAAAGCATAAAGGAGTCCCGGCGGCCAATCGTGAACAAGTGCATCCCTTGGTGATTCCCCCATGGGAGGAATCAGGGCAAAGTAGTTGCTGCATTTGGCATTTGTGGGTGATGCAAAGAGATTACAGCAAGGCTGGCCTAATTTCTGGAAAATTTCTGATTGAGGGACCACTCGTGTGGCCATAATATGGCACTGTTCAATTTGTCTGCAATCACACATGGCTTTCCCCGGGATGTGCATTTCAATCAGAAAATGATTGGAGGCCGTTGCTCACTGCCAAACTCTTAGAGCTTCTCAACAAAGGGGGTAAGATCTGGATCCTCTGTGCTTATTTATGTACCAGACTACTGACATGTTGTCTGACTGAATTGCTATCGTTCCTAGAGGGAATGTGTCCTGAAATGCTTGCAATGCCAATACCACCCCTTTCATCTCTAGGACGCTTATGTGCAAGTGAACCTCATGTTCCTGCCAGATGGCTTGGACTGTCTTCCCTAGATAATGCCCCCCTCAACCTATTTGGGAAGCGACTGTGGTCACCATGGCTTGGAGTTGAGGGGGCATGAAAGGACAACCTTGAGATAGTAAAGGAGAGTGGATCCACCACTGGAAATCCTTTTTGCAGGAGTTGGTTATGAGAATCTTGTGCGACATTGGTAGTCTTAGGAATGACCATTGTGGGGAAAGTAACCACTGAAGTATACTCATATGCAGACAAGCTAAGGGAGTAAGTACTATAGATGCTGCCATCTTCCACAGAACCTGAAGAACCAGGGACTCGTGTCTTCCTGATTAACACTGTTTGGCATTTACTATGACCATTATTTTGCCGGCTCTGTCAAGAATAGTGACACTGAGGTGATCCCTGCACCTGCGACCCTTTGCCCAGGTGGTGAAGTCCAGTCTTGAAACAAAGCAGCTAGGTGCTTTGTCTCACATGTACATCCATGACAAAAGACAACATAGGGAGTAGTCTCCATGTGAATCTGTCCCTCTCCAGCATGTTCTAGGCTATAGGTGAATCTAAGGTTTAAGTCTCCCCTTGCTCTTGTTTATTAATGGATTTAGATTTTTGAGGTTCTCTGTTCATTAATTCCGGTTGGATATTTTTTGTGGTGGAGCATGTTTCATTCTTCTGAGCAGGACATGGCCTTGTGTGTAGAGCTGGAGTTCCCCACCTCGGGCAGTGCAAGACATATTTTATGGAGCTTTAGTTCCTTGGTGGCAGGGCAGCATATTTTTCCAATTTTATTTACTTGGTGAGGAGATTGATTTTGGGGGGGGCGGCATTCTCAATCATTGCGAATGTGAGTGATGTTCGAAGGGGAACAATGACCTCTCAATCATAGATGTGATGAGTTTCGAGTATGAGGTGGGCAACCTAGTAGGTCAGTCAATCCTTTTGGCAACGGAGTGTCAAGGTAAAGGTTACTGTCAACCTCTAACCTAAGATCCCTGATAGGTGTGTCTTGCGTGCTTAGGTCATTGCCGCTAAATGCTATGGTATAATAACCTCTGTGTTGTGGCTCCCGGCGCTATATGACTATGCATTGGGTAACCTTGTTTTAGGCCAAGAATATGGCCGTATGCCAGTTATCCTTTTCTCCTTGACCCCTTATGAAGGATTTCTTGTTATATCTTTAGGGCGAACTATTCTGACTCTAGTTTCAATCTCAAGTGCAGTTTGCAGTCATCTGCAAACTTTGTGCAAATCCTGTAATTCTGACTCCCAGGTGCTTCTACTGTGAGGGGCCAAGAACGACCCCAGGGAAGGACTGGCCCACTAGCCAGCAGTGGACCTGTGGCGCCAGCAACTCTGACCTGACATGAGCCAGCACTTAGTTACCTAGGGACCCACTGAGTGACAGCATCTTTTACAGCCAATCTGGTGAGTTTGGGTGGTATACCTTTCTAGTGTATTGTGGTAGGATGTAATGAATAGGTTGTTATATCAGCTGTGTGGGTGCAAGATGCCTCATCAGTGGCCGGTTCACCTTGTTTCCATTCAAGCCTTTGGTGTTTGTTGAAAAAAGATCTGATCTTTATGGAAGCCGCTAAACTGCTGGACAAGTTGTCTCTAAGTCCGATATATGTCTTTAAGTCCCCTATGTCTTTATTTCTCCATAGCTTTCCACTGCAGGTTCTTGCAGCTGATGGGGCTGTAGCTTGTGGGTGGTTGAGGCACGCCCTTTCAGGAAGGATGACCACACCCCTTGTTGCGCGTTGGACCACACGTGCCTTGGAGGTGCGGCTACGGAGGTAAAACAGCTGCCAGCCAGCTGTGGTAATGGGTTTCCCATCCTCATTTTAGGCACACAACCGCACACCGGCGGGGTCTATTAGATGCTGTGTTTCTCGAGTTTTTAGTTTTCACCTGAGCATTTTTTGGTTTTGGGGGTTTGATAACTGGGGGCCAGCTGATATCTCTCCTAAGCCATTTGCATTGAATTGTCGTTGCACCTGTCATGCAATGTCTTTTGTTTCACTAATTTTTATGCATCATTTTGAGTTTACCTTGATTATTTCTAATTTTGAGCTGGGGTGTTTCTTACCTGGGAGGTTTTGCCTCCTGATTGTCTTTTGAGTCCAAAGTGACCTTAGTCCTTTGATTTCTTTTTTTTGAGTTTTTACTTGATCGTCATTTTGAATATGGTTTTTTTTAAGTATTGAGTTAAAGATTTTTTCTCTTCTTGTAGTTTTGCTCCTTTATTCTTTAGCTTTCTTTTTCTCTTGGCTTGCCACCAGCTGGGGCGTTTTATTTTGGAACTTTGCCTTTTTGTTTTGTTCACTTGTTTTTGATCTGATTTGTCATGGGTGTGCTTCGTCTTTGTTTGTGAAAGGATTTCAGCTGCTGTAATGGTTCAGATTCTTGGCTCGGGGCTTGAAGGAAAACCAGACAGTTCTTAAAAATGGTGAAGTGCTAAAAGTGTGAGTTCTGAGCACACTTCTTTCTAATCTGTGTGAAGGGAGGGATGTGAGTTCCTTCAGTTGTGGTTTTTGATCTGATCTCAGATGTGAGGGGTATACTTCGTTGGTGATTAGCTCTGATCCGGTTGATGATTGATGATAGTATGTTTTCCTGATTCTGGGATGGTGTGGGGTTTGTCCATGGCATTAGATTTTATCTACTCTTTTCATGGTTGGGCTAGAGTGTTGGGGTTTGAGTAATGATCCCAGTCTTGGGGCCTAGCAGTGAATCACCTAATACTTCCCAGTTAGTCTGTACATTTATCTGATCCAAGTTTTTCATGAATTTATCTTTGGAGGTGTGAGTTTGATTGGGTGAGGTTTCTGAGCTAAGCAAATTGTAGAGCAGTTCTTGTTCTTACGGTGCCCTGCACCATGATGGTCTTTGATTGCACCTGCATGGTCTCTTGGAGAATGATGGGTTGGTACCTTGGGTATGGTGTATCCCTACTTTCTTGGTGTGTGGGTGGGTCTTGATTTGGGGCGGAACTCATGATATGAGTGAAATCCCTGATAGTGCTGGGGTCTGAGAGCCTTATCAGAGGTTTTTTTCACAGCAAAGAAGACAGCAAAGTTGTGACTGAGAAGGGCTTTGAGGCGCGGCATCTTGAGGTTTGGACTTGAGGCTTGAGGCTGGCATACCCTTGAGTTTTTTGTTTTTTGTGTTTTTCTTTTTGGTGTTTTTAATTTTTGAGTTTTGCCTAAAAAGGCACTATGGGGGTGGCAAGAGCCTTTGCCAATATCCTGTGTCTAATTTGAGTCAGGGGAATTTGACCAGCCATCCTGGAGTGAAAGCATGTTGACCCATCTAGACAGACAGTGATCAGGCGAACATGCATTTCATCCCCTAGCCAATTACATTATTTGGATTGATGATCTCTGTATTGTATTCATCTTTGATCATCTTTGTGGATACTTTCTTGGGTCAGGGTCATACCTGTCATACTAAGAAGGGCTCAAATAATCAGAGAGCTCCTAGCTGTCTCTTTCCATTATCATGCAGGATCTCGTCTCTTCATATTCACCAGGACAATGACTGAGTCTCACTCATACCTGGACTGTTTCTGAGTGATACTTTTGCTGCTTATGTGGCAGATTCTAGCTGCTTCCCGACAGGCAGGCGACTGTGAAGCCTACTCCTTACTTCCTCTTGTGAGTGGGATGTCAGTGTGTCTCACTGTGGATGACTATAGACGCAGTGTGGGCCAGTGTGTCTTTGGCCTTGTTGGCTGTGGACTGTTTCAAGTGGACTGACTTTGTGGTCTCATGTGTTGCATGTGTTGTGTCCTGAGAGTGTCCAGTTGTTTGGGTGTCTGCTTGTGGCCTCTTGCTGTTTGGTTGTTTTTTTGATCAGAGCAGAGTATGGTCTTTTGTGTGTTTATGTGATTTTGATTTGTTGTAGTGAGTCTATATGTGAGACTGGGTTTGTGGTATGTGTAACAGTTTTGCATATAAAACACACATGAAGCACATCAGACTGCACAGCTAGAAAGAACTGAAGATGGCACTGGCAGACACCCCTCTTATATCCTGACATTCGAACGTCAGTCATTGAGCGTCCTTTGGCATGGAATGATGCTAAGACTCTGGAAATTGGGCCATTCGCAGGCTTCTGCATGGCAGGAAGTCCAAAGAATTAGTATTGCAACACTGACTACAAAGAACATCTGCCTGAAACCAACCCAATCACAGCTACAAAATAACAACACAACAAGGTTGGATACCATCGAACTATATGCAAAATAAGGGGGATGGTGGGTAGGTGCTGCCACTGATGCAGTGTGAAATTGAAACATCTACTGTTAAAAGGTCGGCCCACCATGAGACCTTGCAGCTCAGAGATTCACCTTGAGGATGTCAGCACAATAAGCAAAACAATTTTCCAACCTCAAATCAGCCTGAAAGGCAAGTTCAAAAATTGATAAGGTAAATTTTTCCAGAACAAAGTTGATATCCCAACAAGGAGAAGGAATTTACTTTCGAAGGGGTCTCATGTGCAGCACTCCTTTTATAAACTGTTTGACCAGAAAAAGAGATGAAAGATGGAGATCCATGGACAGGTAAGCTGAGATGGATTAAGATGAACCCTGACAGATGGTAAAATAAGCCATTGCTGAGTAGCTCATACAAATATTTTAAAACCAGAGGAGTAAACACCATACCGGACTCTAATGAGTAGCTCATACAAATATTTTAAAACCAGAGGAGTAAACACCATACCGGGCTCTCTGATTTCGGTTAGGCACCACTTAGAAAACTATTTCTACTTGCAAACATAAGATTTTCTAGTTGCAAGTTTTCTTACCTCCTTTGAGATCTGCTGCACATCCTCATGGAAGAAGTGGGGTCTGAATGGAGAGATAAGTCAACAAGCAAAGGAGAGTAGTATTGCTGAAAATGAATTCATCCTTGGTGACTACCTTCATGAGGTGGACCATGTTTTTCACAAACTCTCACCAAGACGACACTGATATATATAGACTGCATTTTATATAGCATATATCATGGACAGACGTAGGTCAAAAATTAAAAAAAGATAGCTGGGTACAATAGACCTGGATAAAAAAGTGCCCAGTCCTGGTAGGCGCACTGGTGCCAGGACTTGAAAAAATGACAGTGTAGAATCCTCAAAATATGGAAACATTCCTACAATGGGGCTACTAGGCCAGGTCCAGGGGGAGGATGCCCCCCCATTATAGAAGTAAGTAGCGGTCCACAAAAACTGAGAGGCCAAAGAAGAGCCATAAAGACAACAGAATGGACTACTCAGGATAAGAAAGAAATTATGTAGTACTATTATGCAAAAATCCCAGATTTTCCAGATAGAAGATATACAAAAACATTACGAGAGAAATTAGAGGAAAGAAAAATATTTCCACCAAAAAAAACTGTCAGAAGCCTCAAATAAAAATGTGTGCTTATTAATACAACAGATTTGTGAAAAACATTACATAGACCAAGAAACTTTGATCTATTTGGAAAAAGAAGCATCTGAGGGAAGTGTCGAAATATAAACAACAAAACGTAGACATTTTTGAAAAGTGTAAAAAAAGAAATATGGACAAAGGAAAGAAAGAGAGATTTGATGTGGTGCAATGGATTCACTTCATAATCTCGAAATAAGGAAATATCAAATTTCAGTATCTCGAGACCATGAAGTCGAAAATCCAAATAACCGCAATCACAAATCCATGAAACCCAAACTCCCGAAACCAAAAAAACACGAAAAGACACAGCACACACTACACAACACATACAAACACACACACACCTGCCGGCACCGAATACAAAGCAATACAACACACACGCATACAACTAAAACACACACACCTACCCTTACTATATGCAGGGGGGCAAGCCCCCCTGAGCCCCCCACCCCCTCTACTAATATATACTAACTCTGAGGTCACACTACACTCCATAACACAGACAACCCAGCACCACACATTCCACACTCCCCCCCTGCACAAACACACATCCAAACACCACCACTCCACAACACTAACACACTCGCACTCTGACCTATCTACCCTAACCCACACATAAAACATCCCAACATACTCACAAACATACAATCCCTCCCCAAAACCCTACAATAAACAACACTCACCTAATGCACAACCATACCGCGGGATCAACATTTCCGGGTTCGCGATTTCCATCCGTTTGCATTTATAGGCTTGAGTTTCTGAAATTCTATATTTCAGGATTTCAAGCTTATAAAGTGTTTCTGGTGCAATACTTATGCAAAGTCAAAAGCCAAATTAATCAATACAAAAAAGGCAGCCCCAAAGATATTTAAAGAGAAATATAGGCAAAGGCATCCAGATATGGAAAATTTCACAATAAAAAAATAATATCACAAAGAGGAATGTAGAAAAGAAGATTAGCAAAGTAGAAGTTAAAAAAAAAGAAGCTGAAGTTAAGGAATGCCTGCAAAGTGAAGGATTTGGTGTAGAAAGTCTAACATGGGTTACATCATAGCATGATGGAATAACTCCCCAAAGTAAGGAGAAACAGGAAGATCAGGAGATATCTGAAGAAGAGATATGGACATGGGAAAGAAAAAGATTTAATATGTTGTAATATTTATGCAAAGGAGAAAGCAAAACTAATGAATACAAAAAGACCAGCACCAAAGATATTTGAAGAGAAATACAGGCAAAGGAATCCGGACATGGAAAACTTTACAATACAAAAAATAAAAAGACAGAGGAAAAATAGAAAAAGATTAGTAATGGAGAAGTTACAGAAACTGAGATTATGGAGTACCTGTGAAGTGAAGGATTCAGTGTAGAAAATTTAACTCATAAAGCACCACAGCAGGATAGAGCAAAAGACATCCAAATTAAGGAGAAACCAGTGGAATGTAAAGCAACCAGTCAGTTGCCATATGAAGATATTTGGAGCCTTCCACAGGAAACCAGTATAAACATTCACTTGAAGCTGGACAGCAAGAGAAGAAACAGGAAAGTGTGGCAACTCTGACGCAGTCAATGTTGAGGAGTGATAGGCCAGTGAGTCCCCATATGACAGAGCAATGGATGACACCAGATGAAATTGAACAAAATTGTGCTACAGGAAGATGCTATAGAACTTTCTACAGAATGCCCGCAGAAAATGGAGAACAAAAAAATGTGCCCTCAGTTTACAAGAAAATGAGCTACGAGAAGAGTTGCTTGATTTAATATAGACAGATATATTAATATAAATGAAAGAAATAGACCGAAAAAGGTCAATAAAACCCAAAAAGTCAGAAGTTTGATAAAACAAATGAATACAGTAATTAGGACTGTCCATAGATTTCCATGCGATATAACAGAAGTAAACAGAATATATTACTGTGTCGCTAAATTAATAACAGATAAAATTCTACCACAAGAACACAGGGTAGTAAGGGAAAAGAAGTGAAAATTGAATACCATCATGGAAGTATTGAATAGAGAAAACTATAAATCAGTTAAGACAAGAAGTGTCACTGTTTAAGGGAGCATTGAAGAGGGGACAGAGCAACAAAAATACTCAGAAAGATAGACATAATAAAAGCTATGCACAATATTATAACGGATCTGGATCTATCATGCACTATCACAAATAATAAACTAAAAATATCAGCACAGGCAGAAAAATTTAGAAGGCACACAGATAAATATAAAGGAAAAGTATAAAATAAGTAATTTATTGATGACCCCAAAAAGTTTTAAAGACAACTGGGAAACAAGGTAAAAGGAACTGAAAGACCACCCAAAAATAAGAAAAAGATACATTTTGGAGAAGTATTTAGAAGGACATAAGATGTTAAATGGATAGAAGTAGTAAAACAAAGCATACGAAGTTCAAAGGTACAGGGTATGAAATGGGATGAAGTAACAGCCATAGAGAATGAAACAAAGTTAAAAAAAGCCTCTAATTGGAAAATGCCAGGCCCAGGTGCGGTACCTAACTTCTGGTTAAAAGTATTAACATCTTTGCACGAAGATTTATCCATTAGTAAGAACTAGTTATATGCGCACCCTGAACAGACACCAACCTGGCTAACGACAGGAAAAACAATGATCCTACTTAAGAGAGAACCGCAAGCTATCTTAAAAATTATAGACCAATAACTTGCCTTCCAACTACGTATAAACTATACACTGGAATTGATGTTGACAGAGTTTATAGTCATTTAGAAGAAAACTCAATCATGGCAATGCAATAAAAGAAAGTCATATGGAACAAAAGATCATCTGTTGCTAAATAAAGTCATAATAGAGAGCTGTAGAAAGGGGAAGAATCTAAGTATGGCATGGATTGACTAAAAAAAAGCATCTGATAGTATCTCACATTCATGGATAAAAGAGTGCTTAAAATGTATACGATACACCCTACACTGATGAAATATATTACAATGACCATGAAAACAGTGGCAGACCATTTTGCAATTAAGCCATGATAAAGGACAAATTATTATTCCAGGGATAAAAATACAAAGGAAGGATATCCCAGGGTGACTCTGTCACCTCTGCTAGTCTGTCTTGCCCTTATCCCATTAAGCTGTCAGCTTACCAGATTAGGCCATGGTTATAATTTGGCTCCTAGAAACAACAAAGTGTAAAGACTTCTCATCTTCTCTTTGCTGAAGATTTAAAACCGTTTAGCTCATCAGATGAGGAACTGAAAGCACAACAGCAAGTAGTTAAAACTTTTTCAGATGATATAAGAATGTCATTTGGTCTTGATAAGTGCAAAAGCAACCTTTAAGGCAGGAAAACTGCAGCACCAAGAAAAAAAGAAGTTATGTACTCACCATAATGCTCCATGTGGGTTGTCCATCTCACCTTCATTCTGTACTGGTTGGGTTCGGAACTGATCATCGGTTCTGACTCGGCCTATAGAAAAAGCTCGAGGAATTCCACCAGCTCATGGCTGTAGCCTTATCCCATCATGTTTATGAAAGATTACCCAGATCTTGTCTGCAGATATTGGACCTACTGTCAAAAAATATTTACATGTTTAACAGACTAATGAGAGAGTCAGAGAACATTATATTCCAATCAGAACCGCTCGGTCCTCCAGGAGCGAAAGGCTGGGGGAAAGAGGATGGGACGTAAGAATGAAGGCAAGATGGACAACCCACATGGAACGTTATGGTGAGTACATAACTTCTTTATGTGATGATGTCCTATCTCGCCTTTATTCTGTACTGGTTGGGACAGCGTCCCTAGCACCATCTTTCTTGGGTGGCTCAAGGGAAAATACTCTTTAGAACAGTGGACCCAAAAGAGGCCCTTTCCTGGAGGCCAAATCCACTTGTAATGAGAGATTAAGGTATGAGGTTTTACCCATGTTGCTGTTGCACAAACAGAATCCACAGGTAGCCTCGCCTGAAAGGCAGATAAGGTTGCTATAGGCCTTGTAGAATGACCTTTTACCTTTCTGGGAAGTTCTCTGTTTTGAGATTTGTAAGTGAAAGTAATACAATCTGTAAGCCATTTTGAAAGAGTGACCTTTGATATGGGGGCACCTTTCTCTTTGTCTGAACATGATACAAATAACTGGTCTGATTTCCTATAATCCTTTGTTCTATTTAGGTAGAAACGTAACTGTATATGCACATCTAGCTGGTGTAGTTTATACTCTGCCCTGTTGCCATAACTGGGGAAATAAAACTGGTAAGTCAATGGATTAATTCAAATTAGATTATGAGCACACTTTGGGTAAGAAGGTAGGGTTTGCTCGTAGAGAAAATCTATCCTTGTGGAAAACCATGTAGGGGGGCCGTATTGACAATGCTTGTAGATCTGATACCCTTCTAGCAGATGTGATGGCTACAAGAAAAATTGTCTTCCACGTTAAGAACTTTAAGTCACAGGATGATGCAGGTTCAAAGGGGGAAGAATCAAACTGTATAAAATAACATTTAGGTCCCATGGCACTGGGGGGTCTTTGACCGGAGGCCTGAGTAAAAAGGTACCCCTTAGGAAAGCTTTGCAAAGCCTGTGGGACATGCTTTTTAGTCCCATTTCTCCTGTATGGTAGTTGGATATAGCCGCTAGTTGAACTCAAATAGTAGCTGCAGCTGCACCCTCATTAAAAAGCTTTGCCAGAAAGTCTAATACAGATGTTATAGGGGCAGTGAAAAGATCTATGTGGTTGTTGAAGGCCCAACGGGAATATCGTTTCCATTTGCTTGAATATAATCTTCTGGTTGAGGCGTTATGACATGAAATCAAAATATGTTTCATAGCAGGAGAAATGTCAGGAAGCCTGGCTATGTATGGAACTGGAGCAGTCAAGCTGTCGACCTGAGGGTTTGAACCTATGGATGGAGCGTCTCTGAGGAATGAGTCAGGTGGTCAGAAACTGGGTCCAGAATCCACAGCTCCTCCTGGAGATGGGGACAAAGAAAGGGGAACCAAATTTGATGAGGCCAGTATGGGGTGATGAGTATAAAATTCCTTCTCAATGAGCTAGCTTTCTGAAGGACTATGGAAATCAAGGGAAAGGGGGAAAAGCATAGTTTAGACCCGGGGACCAGTCGTGTAAGAGTATGTCCCTTGGTGACTCCCCACTGGGGGGGAATCAGGGAAAAATAGCTGCTGTACTTGGGATTCATGGTTGTGGTGAAGAGATTGCAGCAAGGCTGGCCCCACTTTTGGAAGATCTTTTCCGCTACTTCCAGCTTTAGGGATCACTTGTGAGTCATCAGAACAGCTCTGCTGAGTTTGTCCGCTATCACGTTGGATTTCCCCGGGATGTGCATTTCTATCAGAAAACATTGGGAAGAGACTGCCCACTGCCATACTCTCAGAACCTCTTGACAGAGGGGATAAGACTTGGTTCCTCCTTGTTTATGTACCACATAACTGACATATTCTGTCTGTATCGCAACCGTTCCTATTGGAAGGGAGTCTTGGAATGCTTGCAATGCTAGAAGCACTGCTCTCATCTCTAGGATGTTGATATGCAAGTAGGTCCTGTGATCCTGCCAAATGTCCTGGACTCTCTTTCTTAGATAATGCCCTCCTCACCCTATATGGGAAGTGTCCATGGTCACTGTGGCTAATGGTTGTGGAAGAAAAAAACGGTCGACCTAGAGTCACCTGAGTGGAATGAAGCCACCAATGAAGTTTGTTCTTGCAGGATTCTGTAATAATTTGGTGAGATATTGGTACCACCTGCATGGACCACTGAGTGAACAGCAGCCACTGCAAAATTCTCATGTGCAGGCAGGTTATTGCTGCAGCCATGGTACCCAAAACTCTGAGGACAATCCTTGCTTGCACTTTTTTCTTGGTCATAAGATTTTTCACTTGATGATGCAGGGCTTGACCCCTTTCGGGGGGAAGCATGGCCAACATTTGTTTTGTATCTAAGTCTGCTACTATAAAGACAATATGTTGAGATGGCAACAAGGCAGATTTTTTTGTAATTTATTGTGATCCCTAGATGAGAGCAAAGGTGAATGGTAGTGTCTGTCACTCTCGTTAGTAGATGTTTGGTGGTGGCGGTCAGGAGCCAGTCATCTAAGTATGGAAACACCCGGAATCATAGACAACTTAAGTGAGCCGTAACCACTGCCATGCATTTGGTGAACACTCTGGGGGCTGTAGTGAGACCAAAGGGCAGAACTCGAAACTGGAAGTGACTGGCTCCTAGCTGAAAGCACAAATGTCTCCTTGATCATCTATACATTTTGATATGGTAGTACACATTCTGGAGATCTGTCGAGCACATCCAATCATCTTTTCCCAGAAATGGGAGTATCAACTGCAGTGTCACCATCTGGAACCTTGATTTCTTTACGGACTTGTTTAGTCTGCTGAGATCCAAAATGGCCTTCCAGTCCCTTGTCATTTTTTGGAACTAAAATGAACCTTGAGTAAGTTCCGTATCCAATTTGTTCTGCGGGGACAGTATGGATGAATCTTTTGTCTAGCAACTTTTGTATTTCTATAGTTGCGTGATCCCTTTGACTGGGTGGAACATCTGGGATTGATTTTATTTTTAAGGGGGGAGAAAAGGAAATGTATTAACCTATGGATACAATCATTTGCACCCATTTGTCTTTTGTTATTTCTAGCCAGACACTTGGGTACAAAGATAAGCGACCCTTGACTGCTTCCAGAGATGGACAGATGGGCCTCCTTTCAGTAGTGCTGGAAGACTTGCCAAGGAAGGAGTCCCTGTCACCTTAGTTCTGCAGACCCCCTCTGCCATGTGGTCAGTATCTTCCATTGTTACTTCCTCTTCTGCACCTGAGGGATGAATCACATGTGTCCTGGAAAGCTGTCTGGGATTTCTGAAAGTGCATCCCCCCCTTCTGACCTTTGAGATAAGGTCTGGTAGGTAGGGAGAAATGGATTCCAACAGCAGAGAGAGTCTTTCCTTCCTGTTCACACCTGGTTAGTGTGTCTTTAACTTTTGGCCCAAACAAGGATGAGACATCAAAATGGATGTTAATAAAGGAAGACTTAAAAGGTTCTGTGAAATCACATAAGCACATCCAGGAATGTCTCCTTAAGGAAACTCCTGTACCTGCATCCCTACTCACTCCATCAGCTGCATAAGAAATGAGCCTCATGGAGGAGCTTACCAATGAATTTAAGGCGGAGAGCTGAGAGGAAACCTTGTCCGAAACCCCCGCAGCTACAGAACCTTGGAGGGTATCACCTAGCTCCTTCAGGAGATACCTCTGAAGCCTAGTGAAATGAATCAAATAGTTCAGTGACCTGAGAGCAAAGGACACTGAAGTAAACATGCGCTTTCCATATCTGTCCATCATGTGAGACTCCTTGTTCGGTGGATGGACAGACGAGGATGTCTCTGAAAGCTCCTTCTTGGTGGTTGGCGCCACCACCATAGTACCTACTGAGACATCCTTGCTAAGGAACTCCTTATCCGAGCGTGCAGTGATGAACTTATCTGGCCTCCTAGGAACAGGTTCCACTGAGTCTGGAGACTCCCACACCTTTCGACGAACTACATTCATGAACTGATCGAAAGGTGGAGACACCCAGGAGGTGGAAGGCTGAGACCCAAAAGCCTCCAGGTATACAGACTCATCCTCAGAAGGGGTGATGGACTTCCAGCCACCTCTCTGTTTAAGAATTTCCAGGATGTCTGGCAAAGGAGACATCCTCAGAGGGTGACCATAGGGACCCTTCTGACTCATTGAGGTCCGTATCTGAAGTGATAGACTCCTCTGGGGAGTCTAAATGTTTCCACTTGCATAATCTCTTCTGAGGGACCTCTTCAGAAGGGTAATTCGGACAGGTTTCGAAAGAGACAGTCTCACCCAAAGGGGCATCCCGAGGCTTTGGGTCTCCACATGTGTGTATGTGATGGTACTGAGACAGACACTAGCACTTGTGGAGAAAGAGTACCTGAACCTGAGAGTGGAGCTGTCTGTGGTGACAGCACTCTTCTCATCAGCTCAACCCTCCCCCGCCGGCCCTGATCCGAGGAAACCTCTGGCTCAGAAGAACCAGAAGGCATCTCCGGAATCAATTCAGTGGGCTTTGAGGCCGATGTAGGAGCCAAGCTCACTTGCACCAAAGCCCCAAGAGGCAAGTTTGGATTATGTTATATTACTATAGTGAATAATAATCAAACAGATGGCAGTGGGATTCACCTCTCTGTAAAATACTGTGATGGTAGAGGGGAGGAGTATGGTGGTTATCTGAACTCATAAAAGAATTATGGAGCTAAGGGCAGAGGTGTAATTAGAATTTAGCAACTATGTGTAAGTCTAGGAACCTCATATCATGCGTTCTGGCCCCAAAACCCGGACCACACCACAAAAGGAGGGGGTGTATCCATATTCATAAAGGATACCCACACCTCCAGGTTGGTGGCAACGCACGAAGCTTCGGAAACCATCCAGGTGCAACTAACCATAGGCAAAACTGCTCTACAAATTGTAGCATGCTACAGGCCACCCTCTCAAACTCAGGAAACCCACACAGCCTTCCTGAAGACACTGGAGGGTATAAATGTATCTCCAAACACCATCATATTGGGTGACTTCAACTACCCGAATATAGACTGGGAACATTACTCAAGCCCTAACTTTCTAGCCCAATGGTTCCTGGAGTTCATAAATTCAAATGCCATGGAACAGCTAGTCACTGTTCCCACGAGAGGAGAAAATATACTAGATCTCATTGTCACAAACATGGGGACAAAATGCTCCACACGAAGTATATCCCTCATTGGTGAGATCTGATCATAAACTAATCTCACTGGAAATCCACATCCCCCCACCCCAAACAAAAAGACCATCGTGCACAACTTCTCTAAAGCAAACTTCACACTACTCAAGACTGCTGTGGTATCCTTCAAGGCCCCTGACCCAGCGGAAACCACAACCCAAGCTGGAAGCCCTTACAAATGCCTTCTATGAACACCTCCAGGACTGCATGGATCAGGCAATCCCAAATAAAACCAAGACTCTTTCCACAAAGGGCAAACGTCCAGTCTGGTGGACCCCAGCCATTAACAAACTTTACAATAAGAGGAGAAAGCTATTACATGATAGAACAAAATCCATAAAAGGGAAGCCACCCGTGATCATTATTAGTAAAAAAATACGAGCACTCATAAAATCAACTAAGGCCAATTTTGAGAGAAAAATTGCCATGGATTCAAAGGACAATCATAAGGCCTTTTTCAGCTATGTTAGGAACATGGGTGGAAACTCCCAGATATGCTCAGAATTAGTCCAAAATGATACAAAATCACTGAACCCACAGACATTGCCAACATACTGGCAGACAGGTTCAGTGCAAACTTCACCCCCCCCCCCCCAAAGGAGAGATAACTATCCCAGCCGAGTGTAGCCTCCCGGACATCTCAAATGCGCAGGTGAAAGCTGCTCTCTCTAAAGCTAAAAACACAGCATCAATGGGACCGAATGGTGTCCCCGGCTGTGTGCTACACGAGCTAAATGAGGAATTAAACCCGCACATAAGGCAGCTGTTTAATCTCAGCCTTACCACAGGATCGTGCCCAAGGAGTGGCGTACGGCAACTGTGGTCCCACTCCACAAAGGCGGCGCCTCTACGGACCCTGGTAATTACCGCCCCATAAGCTTAACAAGTCTAGTCTGCAAAGCTATTGGAGAGGATCATAATGGAGCTCATAAACAAAGATATAGGGGACTTGCAGACATTGGACCCGACCCAGTTTGGCTTTGTCAAGGGAAGATCATGCCTTTTGAACTTGGTCGACTTCTTGAAACAGTCACCAAGGCCATTGATGAGGGAAAGGCAGTCCATACAGCCTACCTTGACCTTGCAAAGGCTTTCGACACAATACCCCACTCGGGTATTGTAGAAAAACTTACCAGCTTAAATGTAAACCCATATGTCACAAGATGGGTTGCAAACTGGCTTAAGGACAGAACCCACAGGGTTAGAGTTGCTGGCGCTATGTCAGACTCCAAGCCGGTCACAAGTGGTGTCCCACAGGGCTCGGTCCTTGGCCCCTATTGTTTGGCATCTACTTCTCAGAAGTACAGGCCAACATGGGAGGACTTTGGCTGACAAAGTTTGCAGGCGACTGCAAACTGGGCCATAGTGGAAAGTGCATCGGACACGGATATCCTTCAGAAGGGACTCACGGAAACAGATAGCTGGTGCCAGAGCCATGGCCTGAAGTTAAACGCCAAAAATGTATAGTCATACCCTTCGGGAAAAACAAGGTAACCCCAAGCTACCATATAGGTGGCAATCCACTAAGCACAGAAGAGGTTATCAGGGACCTGGGAACCCAGGTTGACAGTGGCCTTTCTTTTGACACTCACGTTGCTAAAGTGGTTAGAAAGACCTTCTACATTGTCCACCTGATCATGAAGGATTCACATCCAGATCTAGTGAGGTCATTGTTCCCCTGTACTCTTCACTTATCAGACCAATGATCGAGTACAATGCCCCATTCGGGATGTATCTCACCCGACATCTGCAGCAATTGGAGAGACCCCAAAAGTTCCTCACCAAAAGGATAAAGGGACTCCAAAATCTGTCATATGCTGCCAGATTGAAGAAACTCCAGCTCTATTCAGTTGCATACCGTCTGCTCAGAGGTGACATGTGCCTGACATACAAGGCCATGTCCAACCCGGAATTAATGGACATGCTCCACCTCAAAAATCCAAATCCACCAAAACCACTAGAGCAAGCGACTTAAACCTTAGCACGGATATAAATAGGACGGGCTGGAGGGATAGATTTATCACTCAGAGACTCCCTATGCTGTGGAATAAAATCCCGGTCCATGTGAGGCAGAGCACCTCGCTGACTCTGATCAAGAGAAATCTAGACCTGTGGATGGGAGATCGTAGGTTTACCCCGGGAATCATCTCTGTGTCACTGCTGGACAGAGGCACAACAAACTAATGGGCACAGTATTTTTCATATAAGGGGTGGCGTAAGCCACAAAAATTTGGGCTAGGCTTATAAATGCCTTAGGGCAGATAGCCTAGTATAAACCTATGAAGCTATGAACCTATAATTGAGAGAAATGAAGATATAGAATTATCCTCGGGGTTGGTACCAAGACAAGCTAAAATTAAAAATACGTGTGAAAGCGTGTGTGCATGTGGAAATTCCCAGTCTTAGAATACATAGGGGAGGGAAATTGCAAGGGTCAGAAGTGGGACATACAAAAGGACAGAGTCAAGACAAATAAAAAAAATGTAAATTGCACATGTAAATACTTAAAAACACACAAGCAAATATCTAGCTATACATGTGTGTGTGTGTGTGTATATATATATATATATATATATATATATATATATATATATATATGGGTCTACTTCTTTTGACCAACTCCCATTTGCCCGACACTCATTTGCCTGAGACCAAATGACTGAATTCACATTTGCCTGACACTTCATTTGACTGACAAGTATTATTAGCAAGAAAATGGAATATGCCCCCTTCCCCACTGTAGTGCGACCCTGGAGTTAGAATATATATAGTTAGGGGGCACAGCCCCAAAGGGGGTGTGGGGTGAAGCCCCCCACTTCATTTCATATGATATTGTTAACTTTTGATGTAATATTGCTTAGTAGCACACCGGGATAGAGGTCTCAATGAATGTGCTTCATTGAGACCATCTTTGAAAGCTAGATCTATTAGATAATTTCTGTAATTCCTGCTATATGCCTTCACTAGCTGTTGCTTTACCCTGTGATTGCATTAGTTAGCTTTGTTAAGGATGTGATCTCATTGAGACAGAAAGTGATGTTTTTTAAATCTAGTATTTAATTGAATTTTGGTAACTGTGATTGCATTAGTTATTTTTGTTAAGGATGTGATCTCATTGAGACAGGAAGTGATGTTTTTTAAAGCTTGTATTTAAATGAATTTTGGTAACTGTCTTTGTTTTTGTTTCGTCTGAAGAAGCGGCAGGACCGCGAAAGCGCTCACGACTGCTAATAAATTTGTTTTATGGATTACTGTTTGACGTTGGATTCATTCTGCTTCAACTGATTTCTGCTGTTACATAACACATTTGAATTTGCTACTTGCTGAATTTGCTATTTGCTGTTCCCTCCATCTGTACCTGGGTTGTGTGTTTACATATTCTTCACGGGCTTGGTTTGAGTTTATTCATTTTGGATTTTGATGGAAGGGATGGCAGGCAATGGTGCATTGGACATTAATGTTGAAGAGGTCCGGTTTGGATCTGTACGTCCATTACAGGATATATGAAAAGACATTGCTAATCCTCTTCTGACCCTAAATGACTTTTTACTACCAGAATCAGAGGAGGTTAATGTAGACAATGAAATTCTTGTCAGGCAATTGAAGAGAGATATCGAGAACAATCTCTTTAAGTTTAAACGACTCCAATGCCAGCGACACCATTTAGAAGCAAGTCTTCAGTGTAAAGTGGTTCCTAGGGGACTTCGCATCCTAAACATGCCTACTTACGGCAATACGTTTCCTGAGCTTTTGTTAAAATGGCAAAGAATAAACTTGCAAGCTAGTGCAACATATATGCAACTCTTAATAGAATTTTTCAAGCCTAAAGAAATTGAGTTGCTGGACAGCATTGGTGAACAACAGAAACAGTTAGTGCGTCTGATTGGTAGTGACGCTACTGACATATTTTTACAGGAGCTTCTGGATCGCACTAATCGCTATGGAACCAATCTTTTAGCACAGAAGAAGAAGAAATTGCTAAGGGATAAGAGAGATTTTGAGAATTTTTGTTTGGCCTAGAACAACCGTCTCTCTTAAGTCTAATGGCAACAATAAAGAGGCTTTGACACTGGACTCTCAAGTACATCATAAAGTGGGTACTACGACCACTGATGTTAATATAGTAAATCATGACATGGCTAATGATAGCTGTGCAGTAAGGCCATCTATTGATCTAAACAACAAGGAAGATAGTACCATTAATGATCAATTAAGAGATGTCTCTAATACTCCGAAGTTGGTGACTTCTGTGTATTTTACACCAGCGGAAACACGTTTAACATCACCAAGTTTGCCTGAAGAGGCAACTGCTCGTACCAGTACTGTGGTACGACGCAAGATTCAACTGGATAAATTACGTAGTAATGATGCGCAGGATTTTCCAACTGCCTCATTTCCGATTCGTATGGGCAGGAAAAGATAGTTAGATCAGGAACCGAGGAGAGGCGCCAAACGTCGGGATTCGAATGCAGAACTTCATTATCCAGTTCATGCACAGAGGTGGGGTCCACCTCATTAGTCTGGAACATTTCCAGTCATGTTCTTTCTGCAGCTGAAGTTTCTGTTCTCAGCAAGGGGGTATTTTTTATTCCCAGCAGGAAACTTGACATCAGCGATTTTCTGCTTGCTATTAGACTATTTATCAGGAACATAAACTTGAAACTTCTGTATAAAGACAATCCATATACAGGTGAGCAAGGTTTTAGAAGGAAAAGCTTAATGAATCCGCATTTACGGCCAAACTTGAAACTATTTCTAAAAGGTGTTGAGAATGATCTCTATCATGACTTTAAGTCTGGAGCATTAGATATACCTGATATCTTGAATGCTATAGAGTTCGAAGCTTTTTCTCTGTTAAAAAAGAACAATGAGATCATTATACGACCCGCGGACAAGGGTGGTGTGGTAGTGATGGACAGAGTGTTTTATATTGAGTCTATGCTAGCCATGCTTGAAACTGATGCCTATGAAATTGCTTCATTTACTGACATTGAAATCTCTTTTGGTAACATACATAATATGTTACTTGAATGTAAATCTCTTGGTATTATAACTGATGATTTATATAATTTTTTCCTGGTTGATTTTCCTTTGATACCTCGTATAAATGGCCTCCCAAAAATTCATAAAGATGCTAAAAAACCTCCTTTTAGACCTATTGTTGCGGGTGAGGGATGGCTCACCGAGCCTAACTCTGTTTATTTAGATTCCAAGCTCAAGTTGATACTAGCCCGCAACAAGTATGTCTTGAAAGATACTGGTCATTTTCTTTGTGATTTGTTTGAGTTTGTTAATGAATATGGCATCGTGGATGGCTTAGAACTGGTGACCATGGATGTCACGTCATTATTTATGTGTATAATGGCTTAGAACTGGTGACCATGGATGTCACGTCATTATTTATGTGTATACCCAACAATAGTGGCGTTGACTTGGTCAGGAAATTGTTATATGAAACTTTATCAACAACTGAAGCTGATTTTTTGGGTTTACTTCTTGAAACAGTGCTAGAAAATAATTATTTTATGTTTCTACACAGGGTTTATAAGCAATCTACTGGCGTTGCCATGGGCACAAGTTGTGCCAATTCTTACGCCAACCTTGTTATGGTGGCATGGGAGAGAGAGGTCATCTTGACCTGTCCACACATCGTCTTCTATAGACGATTTGTGGATGACCTCTTTCTCCTTTGGCGTGGTACTAGTGATTCTCTTTTACAGTTTTTTGAATATATTAACAGCTTAGATGGATTTTTGAAGTTTACACTAGAACATTCAATGGTGGCGATTAATTATTTAGATGTTACAGTTTACAGGGAAGATGGGGCTCTTAAAACTAAAGTTTTTAGGAAACCCTGTCACACAGCCTCATATTTGTCCTCTGATAGCATGCATCATCCTAGAACATTTGGTAATATTATTAAAGGACAGGCACTTAGAGTTTCGCGCCTTTACTCTGAGGACACTGTTTCAATCTGAGCTATTTAAGCTAAAGGATCAGTTTCAAGACAGAGGCTACCGCCATGATCAAGTTAACTCTATTTGTAATGATGTCATTAAACTTAGATCTAATGTTGGTAGACCGTATTATTCCAACTATCATCGCATACACCCTCTTCATAAGTCACAGGGAGATACAAAACAAATACCTATTGTAATGCCTTTTGCTAAGAACATGCCTCTGGTTCAGAAGGCTATATTTGACAACTGGAATATTTTAACTGTAGATAGGGACACTCAAGCGATTGTAGGCAATTGCCCACGCTATGTCTTTAATAATTCCAAGAATCTGAAGCAACAGCTGTGTTTCCCTAATTTGATCATAGGGGATGGTTTGAGTGGCGAGATTTTAGACTATGGTACCAAGAAATGTGGTTCATGCCCTCAATGTATCCACATTGACACATCGCGATTTTTTCGTAACCCTAACGATGGTAGGCTATGGGAGATCAGATGTCATTCTGACTGCAACACTCGCAACATAGTTTATGTAGCTTGCTGTCAGTCTTGTTTTATGTTCTATGTGGGTAAATCCGATAGGTCCCTTAGGGAACGGGTTAGGGACCACCTATATTGTTATGCTAGATCTGATTCTTGTAGTGCCATAGCGAAACATATGCTTTCATTTGCTAACCATACCTTTCTATTTCAGGTATTGCATGTTCAGCCTATCAGTCTGAGGGGCGGTGATTTAGTTAATTATACTGAAGCTGCAGAGACTAAGTGGATTCTCCGGCTAGCAGCACACCGGGATAGAGGTCTCAATGAATGTGCTTCATTGAGACCATTTTTGAAAGCTAGATCTATTAGATAATTTCTGTAATTCCTGCTATATGCCTTCACTAGCTGTTGCTTTACCCTGTGATTGCATTAGTTAGCTTTGTTAAGGATGTGATCTCATTGAGACAGGAAGTGATGTTTTTTAAATCTAGTATTTAATTGAATTTTGGTAACTGTGATTGCATTAGTTAGCTTTGTTAAGGATGTGATCTCATTGAGACAGGAAGTGATGTTTTTTAAAGCTTGTATTTAAATGAATTTTGGTAACCGTCTTTGTTTTTGTTTCGTCTGAAGAAGCGGCAGGACCACGAAAGCGCTCACGACTGTTAATAAATTTGTTTTATGGATTACTGTTTGACGTTGGATTCATTCTGCTTCAACTGATTTCTGCTGTTACATAACGCATTTGAATTTGCTACTTGCTGAATTTGCTATTTGCTGTTCCCTCCATCTGTACCTGGGTTGTGTGTTTACATATTCTTCACGGGCTTGGTTTGAGTTTTATTCATATATATATATATATATATATATATATATATATATATATATATATATATATATATATATATATATATATATATATATATATATATATATATATATATGTGTGTGTATATACACACACACCCCCACACACACATAGATATATACAGATGTAAAACCAAATATACATACAAACGCGGAAGCCTATACACACATACAGAAAATTAGATGTAGAGGTATGTACATATAAATACTCATGCATACATGTATACATACACAAATATAAACACATAAATATACACAAATGTACACAGATAATACATAGACATGGATGCACAAGAATACCACATAAATAGGGGTGACTATCCAAGTAATACAGAAAGGAAATTGTGTTAAGTGAAATCACATGCCTCAACTTGTGCTTACCAAAGAATTATTATTGTACAGCGCTTTCACCCGTTTCTGTTAATGAAGTGAAGGGCTTCCTCAGATGTCATCTACTAATGTGGTAGTTCATACTACTGATAATACATATCAAAATATGAACAGTTCAAGCTGATATTAAAATAATTCTCAGATAATTAAACAAGTTACAAAGGCAAGAAAAGTGAAAATCAAAAGTCTAGCAAACTGCATATGAATAATATATATATATATATATATATATATATATATATATATATATATATTTATATATATTTATATACATATATAGATATACAGATATAGATAGATATAATTAAACATCTGGTATAAAAGATAAAAATGAAAATAAAAATCATCATGCACAGCCATGACAAAAATGTGTTGCCATCAGTAAAAGTTATTTAAAGTAAAAGTTATTATTGTCCAATTTCTTTAACTCGAGTATGCTCTTAATGGACCATGTCCAACTGAGTCTGGGTTTCCAACAAGCTTTAAAATGAATCTGCAATTCAAGTGCTTTTCCCCCTCTATCTTTGCATTCAGAATGCCTTGTAATGCCCCCCAAATGTATTCTCCCTATTACATGCAAAACAAACTTCTTGTAGTTTCTGCAGACAATGCATGTTTGGACAATGGGTTGTTGAAGTCCTTAAGCCTGATGTCTGAAAAGTGACAGGGTTAACTGTTTTTTCCAATGTAAAATGTTTTGTGCAGCTTGCATGGTATACTACAAAGTTACTATTGCAGTTATATTTGTCACTGCAGACATATTTCTTTTTTAAATTTGGACATATAAAATAATTATTTTGACTCACAAATCCACAGCATCTGCAGCCTGGGAGAGTGCAGGGAAAGGTTCCTATATGTAAATCTGTGAGTTCACTAATTCCCTTAACATTTTACATCCAGCTTCTAATGTTCCTTCCTTTTTGCTAAATAAAGGATGGTTGTGGGTCCATAATCTGACTGATATATTGATTCCCCCTAACAATGCTTCATTTTTCTTTTCATTACATGTGAATCTTTGGAATAAGTTGGGATCATACTCCTTTTATACTTGTTTCCTTCACTGATATTTGATTTTGTGGCTTGTAACAATTTCCTTCTAGGGTAGCTCACCAGAGATAGATCATTATTTTGTTTGAGAAGTTTAATGGGTCCCAGTATGTTTAAGCCAACAAATTCTCAATGTATCCTCTTTCCAGAAAGTCTTGCTGCAGTTGATCTAGGTTGGTGAAAAATCAGTTCATCTCTCCAGAAACTCTGGCTATTCTCATTCCCTGTGATTTGATGATATATTTCTTAGTAATTTTGGCGTGCATGCTGTTAGCATGTAGAAGTAGATTCACTTGTGTAGGTTTTCTATACAGGTCATTCTTAAGCTTCTCTTTTCTGTCCTTATAGATGGTGATGTCCTGGAATTCCACCTTATCATAAATATAGTGGTTGATGAAATGTAAAACGTCTGTGGCGCTTTCGATATAAAATAAGAAATTATGCAGGTTGTGCAGGCAGCCATTCTATGTGATAAAGATATTGCCAATAAAATAACAGTAGTAATCCATGTATTAAAAGAATTGAGGAAAAGATGGTGTTGCCTTCCCATCTTGCCAAGGCTATATTGGCTAAACTAGGGGCCACAGCAGCTCCCATACCTATCTCCCTTGTTTGTTTGCACCATTTCTGATTGAAGTAGTAGTAGTTGTTGGTGAATATGATATCCAGCATATTCTCAACAGCTTTAATTTCACTTTGGTGTTGCTGATCCTTGAGACCACATACTCTTTCACAGCATCAATACAGAAGTCATGGGGAAAAAACAGTGTATAGGGATTCCACATCAGTCATGATAAGCATCGTCTCCACTTGTATTTTTATTTCTTTGAATTTTTTCAAGAAATCAAGTGACTTCAAATTGAAGGAGGGACCACTCTTAGCAAGCTCTTTAATTTTAAATTTGATAAAAATGGATAATGCTTCAGTGGCTGAAGCATCTTCTCCTGTTGCTGAGTGATAAAGGAGGATTTTCCACATTTTTGTGAGGTTTTGAGATGCGACAACGTGTGATATTCTAGGGTGGGTGACTGTCAGAAAACTAAACAAATCATCGTCTAGAAGTTCATCTGAGTTAAGCTTACCAAGTCTGTCAATGACCTTGTAAACTTTTGTGACTTGCTCAATATCTACTGTGTTGTAGAAATTTGGATTCCATAGCACTTCATCAATGCTCTGACTGTATTTCTCAGTGTCTGTAATGAAGATGCCACTACCCTTGTCTGTCTTCATAATTCTTCTTGTCTTCACTGAGATGAGCTGACCGTTTTTCTTGTGTGATGTTATAAAATTTCCTCATGCAAGGTTTAGCTAGAATTCTACATATATCGTCCTCACATTTCTCTTCATATTCCCAGATGGTAGGGTTAACTGGGGGGCAAATGGTGCTAGGTTTTCTCCATTATGCTGTTCTGTCCCTAGATCATTGCCTTCTCCAAGTTGTATGTTTCTCTTTTATCTCTCATGAAAAAAATATTTTAAGGGTTGTTTTCTACAAAACAGCTTAAGGTTAATGACTGTAGTGACAAGGTTGTTTCTATTTTGTGGAATAAAGGTAAGCAGTTTTTCCAGTACTTTGTTTTATGCATTCATTAATGGTATGTACAAGTATGCACGTATGGGTCTACTTATGATGATCCAAACAAGCAAACATTGATGCCAGTAATGTTGACAGTCCACTATGCATGTACAAAGAAAATCTTCACCACATGCAAATGAAAACT
Source organism: Protopterus annectens (assembly GCF_019279795.1). Classification (NCBI taxonomy): domain Eukaryota; kingdom Metazoa; phylum Chordata; order Ceratodontiformes; family Protopteridae; genus Protopterus; species Protopterus annectens. Next base: position 585,593,757 of record NC_056747.1, on the reverse strand, counting down.
TGAAAAAAAAAACTATAAAATATAATATTTTATTGCAGAAAGGAAAGTCCCATGTAACCCCACACCCCTGCTAATTATATTTACTACTTCCAAGATTACTAAGCACCCCTGGCTACCTCAGTAATGTGAGATAACCCTAACCCTAGCCCTGCCCCTGCATCTTACATTACAAAAATAACTTCCCATTACACTACCACAATTCAGACAAATTTGAGTTGAATGTGGTTTGCTTTTAGGTAGTTTCCTTTTTTAATGTACGATGAGACAATGTGTTTTATTAGTGATATAATGATTGTTCGAAATGCTTTGGCTGTTGTTTTTTTGTCAACCAAGTAACATGATGACCAATCATTTTATATATAGTGTATACATGTTATATACAACAAATACGTATTTTTTATATATATATATATATATATATATATATCTATATATATCTATATATATATATATATATATATATATGTATGTGTATATATATATATATATATATATATATATATATATATATGTATATGTATATGTGTGTGTGTGTGTGTGTGTGTGTTTGTGTGGAGAGAGGGAGAGATGAGGTGAAATATATACGAGTTCTACTTTTAATATGTCACGAATTTTTGCATTTTACCCTCAAGAATTTCAGTGCATCTCAGTTCAGATTTGCATGGCATCACAGCAACTTTGTCAATACACACACAGTGCAGACTTCACCCATTATTAAGTAACAAAGACACTGCCCAGGTTGATGAAATTTTTTTTTCTTCCTTAAGGTCTAATGAGTACTTAGTATAAATATAATCTGGGCATTGATTTCCCTTGACACTGCAAGCAGTGATCAAATAGCTACTAGGAGTAAAGATAAAAAATGCCATCAGAAATGCAGTTAAAAATAATTTAGGGAATTTTAGTAAGATAAATGGGTACAAAACACAATCTACAAAGCCATTCTACTCTAAAGGATTTCACTGCATCTCAATACTGATTTACATAACAGCATGCTACCTGTGTCAGTTCTGTGTGTGGACCTTTCCTTACATGCAGTAACATAAATGTTGACTTGGCTGGTGAAATATTTTTTTTTTAATTTCTATTGCATTATCAACACAGTATAGTCAAATTAAAAAAAAAAAAAAAGGTTGCATTCTGCCATCTTGAGAAGTCATCACATACTCGCATTTAATGGAAATGGAGTAAAACAATTTGACAGCCTAGCGCACTCAAATGGCAAGGTAGGCTTATTGGTGGAGACACTCAATGCAAGGTTATATCTCAGAAACAGTTTGAGAGCAAATCTGGATATCCATTTATAAACTATATTAAAGTTGTCCTTTTACATGCAAAGGTAGCAACTGAAGTAATGTTGTCCTTTTACATGCAAAGATAACAACTGAAGTAAAGTTGTGCTTTTAGGTGCAAAGGTGGCAGGACAGCTGTTGAAGAATTTCTACATGTGAAGCCACAATTCCATAGAATGCTTTCCCTTGATTCGTTGACTGATTGATTGTAAATGTATCTTCAAATACTCGAAAACATCACATTCAGGAACATGTAAGCAAACAGCAGTTTTCATTTATATTTTATAAAAGCAAAATAAATGTATGATTTTTTGCATATAGCTTACATATTTGCCCCATGAGTAAATTAAAAAAAATGTGATTTGGTTGTTGTGAACTGCATCTAATGACATCTGCATTAGGGAGACAGGGACCATCATAAGATAATGACCTGAAAGCCAAACAAAAGTTATGTCTTTACTATGTTTCCGAAAACACTATAATCACTAACTTCAACAACATTTGCGCACACACTACCGTACTGGAATGAGACCCTTCTGAGGAATACACTACATTTCACTAAGAAGTCACATACAAGTAATGGCCACATTGAGCTTAGAAATATATACTACCTCTACCCCAAACAAGCCATATCAACAATCATTCAATAGCAGCCTTGTAAATGACCTTTGATTATAAACAACCCAACCAAAAAGCAATAGCCATGTTCTATACATTTCTAATGTCTCTATAAGGAGATGATGAAAGACAATGTCTCTGCAGTGTATTTCAAATTGTAACTGTCAGAGAAATATATGCCTGCCCTAAAATGCCATATCACTTTTGACAGGGATAATGGAAATGCTTGTGCTTCACATACAGCATATCTCCTCCCTACACTGAGCTGCTTTCTGCATGCGCCTCAGATGTCTGATTGTAAGCAAAAGAAACAATGATCATAATTTAGTTCAAGTTGTTGCTGTCAGGCACATACACTATTCCACCCAAGTCATATTGCCACTTTTGGTGCATATTTTTGATATCGGACTGTGAATAAAGTGTATGGCATAGTGGCCTCAGTAATTAATTAAAAAAGTGCTGCCTACAAACATATACACTCTCTCTAGACAAGCCATATTAAGCAACTGCACTATGTTTTCTAACATAGCTCAGCTCCACACCATCAGAAAACAAAGCTACCTTCTATGTACCCATGTGAATGTATGATGTCATGAAAGTGAAACAAATTCTGACAATAATGTAGTTCATATGCAGCACTATGTACCCCATCAACTCATGGCAGTAATCACTTCACTGTTATAACTTTAACAATCCTCTCCTTTCATCCACAGAATGATTACCCAATGAAATAGCTACATATTGCAATCAACTTTGAAGTACGACCATCAAAAGTGGAATAAATAATATCTACGTTAATGTATAGTAACTTGCTGCTACAGGTAGGCTTAATTGTTTGGTGAGACTCTGTAGTGTTACAACTGTCCACATCTGGTTTCCTGCTGTAAAAACATACAGCTGCAAGAGATAAAAAATGCCCCTGAAGATTAGTTTCTGCTCATCTCAGCAATCTATAATGAAATGAAGACTGACTAGAAGTCTCTAGGCAACAATTCCATTTACTTAATACTCACAGTAATAGAACATATGCAGGTTACCTCTATTCTGTTCCTATGCAAGAGGGTTTATGGCAAAAATTCATGCTATTAGCATGACCTCTAATTTCCAGGTTCTGTCTCCCATTCCTTTTAATGGGAAGCTGTGTTACAATTATACCCCCCACCCATACAAGAAAAAAAAACTTTATAAATCAGTTCCATAACAAGTAAAAACAACATGCGCTAAAACAGAGTTATTAAATGCTGGGTTTCTGAATTATGACCACTGCGTGAAAGGTACCTCACCATCTCCTGACAGACAAAGATTCCATATGAAAAGGTAACTTGGAACACGGTGTTAAAAATTAAATGGTGGGAAGTGTAGTCAGACCTGTCTCCTTAGCACAGGGCCCAGAGATGCAGCCCTGGAGCAAGCACTCATAGCATTTTAGTGTATGATTCCACACTTCTTAAGCAGTTTGAGTAATCCTGCTTTTTACTTTAAGCTATTTTAAAATGTATGCTTAAAAATCTAAGCATTTACAATTAAAAAAAAAAAAAAAAAAGTTCTATACTTACCATAACATACCATCTGTGTTGCCCATTTTCATTCTTCCTCAATGGTAGGATTCCAATCCGACTCTCGGATCCAACTCAGACATTACTTCATCTTGTAGCCACCAAAAAGCTCTCAAGCCCCTCCCTTACCCATAATGCACCCACCCCTAACATGCCTCAGGTCTTGTTTGCTGGTTTACATAAAGTAGGAAGGGATAATATAATATTCCTGATAGAAGAAATCATACCCAAAGCTCAACATGAGGGACAGTGATGTCCTTATAAGATCTCGTTCCTCCAGAAATCAACTGCGAAAAAGGTTGGTGGTTGGTAGTTGAGAAGTTGAGGAAGAATGAAAATGGACAACACAGACTGAATGTTATGTTAAGTACATAACTTTTTTATCTGATGTTGGTCAATTTTCATTCTATCCTCAGTGGTTGGGACAGAATCCCCAGCTCTCTAAAATCCCGGGTGGACTCTAAGAAAGGATGTTCCTAAGCACAGTTGAGCCAAAAGCTAATCTACCCCTCGAGACCAGATCCAGTTTGTAATGAGTAATAAAGGTATGACAGGACTGGCCCAAGTTGCAGCTGCACATGTCGTCCATGGAAGCCGTAGAGAGAAACACTGAAAATGTTGCTATGGACCTAGTTGAATGGGCTCTTAAAGGTTTTGGTAAGGATAGACCCAACTTGTCGTAGACAAATGATATGCAAGCCTTCAGCCATCTGGCTAAAGTTACCTTTGCAACTGATTTGCCCAATTTAGAATCTGCAAAGGAGACAAATAATTGATCTGTCTTCCTAATTTCTTTTGTTCTATGTAAGTAAAAATGTAATTGTCTGTAGGCATCCAATAAATGCAACAAATATCCATCTTTGTTTGCAAATTTAGGTAAGTATACTGGCAGATTTAATGGACTGGTTGATAATGGATTCTGACACCACCTTAGGAAGAAAAGAAGGGTTGGTACGTAATGTTACTCTATCCATGTGAAAAATCAAGTAGGGAGGTTCATAGGACAATGACTGGAGTTCTAAAAATTCTTCTAGCAGAAGTAATGGCCAGTAGAAAAATAGCTTTCCAGTTCAGGAATTTACGATTACATTTTGCTGCTGGTTCAAACAGGGAATGAATTAATGCCTGTAGTACCAATTTTAAATCACGTGGTGGAGTAGGATCTTGATAGGGAGGTCTCAGCAGGAGAGTCTCTCTCAAAAAAGCCTTACAAAGCTTAGATAATGCCAAGAAAGAATTGTCAAATCTTACAGATTGCTGCTAACTGAACTCTAATGGTTGAGGAGCTAGTTCCTTCATTGAAAACTGTTGCTAAAAGTTCAAGAACACTTTGTACAGGAGATGAGAAGGGCTCAATATGTTTCTGATGTGCCCAAAAAAATAAACCTTTTCCATTAATCTCTGTAAAGTTTTATTGTAGAAACCTTATGGGAAGATAAAAGTACATGATGGAGAGGGGAAGGCAGTATTGGTTGTCTGGCTATTAAAGAAATTGGAGAAACCACACTGTCAGCTTGAGGTTTGAGATATCCAGATGAATCATGTCTGTTGAGTGAGACAGGAGGTCTGGAATCAAATTCAGAATCCAAGGTGGGTAAAGTAGATGAGGCCAAAAGAAGGGGAACTAAATCTGCTGAGGCCAGTAAGGTGCAATGAGGATGACTCTGCTCTTCAACTGGGCAGCTTTCTGCAGAAAGTTGGGAATTAGGGGATTTGGAGGATAGGCATAAAGGAGACCGAGGGCCAATCATGGAGCAGAGCATCCCTTGGTGACTCCCCCAGTGGGGGGATCAGGGCAAAGAAGCTGCTGCACTTGTTGTTGGGAGGGAGATGCAAAAAGATCACAGCAAGGCTGGCCCATTGATGGAAAATAATTTCTGCCACTTTCATGTAGAGAGACCACTTGTAGGGTAGCAGAATGGACCTGCTCAATTTATCTGCTATCCCATTGGACCTCCCCATAATGTGTGCTGCTATCAGAAAGCAGTTGGAAGAAATCTCCTATTGCTACATTCTCAGGGCTTCTCAATACAAGGGGTAAACACTGGTTCCCCCTTTTTTGTTGATGTACCAAACTACTGACATGTTGTGCATCTAAATCGCAATTGTCCTAAAAGGGAGACAGTCTTAGAAGGCCTGCAACACTAAGAGTACTGCTCTCATTTCCAGGACATTGATATGCGTACTGGCCTCTTTGAGGGACTAAGTGTCTTGGGCTGAGGGAGAATGAAAGGATGGCCTTGTAGAACCTAATCTGATCGTATTCACCACCAAACATACCTCTTGCATGCCTGAGTGATTCTTATTTGGGATGAAATGCACTGACAAAGAATAGACTATTCTGTTACTAGGATCCAATGAAGAATTCTCATATGAAATCTTACTACAGGAAAGGAACTAAAATTATGGCTGCTGACACTGACCTCAAAGATGAAGAATCAACTGGGCTGAAATTGTGGTAATGTGAAGTATCTTCCGGACATGGAATCTGATAGTCTACATTCTTGGGACAGGAAAAGAAGCTGTCACTGATTCTGCATTGAAAACAGCTGCTATGAATTCCAATGTTTGAGATGATCGTAAATGAGACTTGTGATTTATGGTTATCCCCAGATGGCAGCAAGTCTGGAGTACCTGATCTTTCGCTCTTATTAGTAAATGCCTGGTCGGGGAGGTAGTGAGCCAGTCATCTAAGTATGGAAACACCTGGAATCCCTGCAGTTTCAAGTGAGCTGCTAACACTGCCATGCATTTGCTGAACACCCTGGGGCTGTGGTGAGGCCAAAGGGCAGTACTCTAAACTAATAATGACTGTCTGCCAGCCGTAAGCATAAAGAGCTTCTGGATTGTCTGTTCATTTTTATGCGATAGTATGCATTCTGAAGGTCTACTGAACACATCCAGTATTCCTTGCTCAAAAAGGGCAGAATGGACTGAAACGTGACCATCCAAAACTTTGTGTGTTGAACTGATTTGTTCAAGTCACTGAGATCCAAAATTGGTCTCCAGTCCTCTGTTTTCTTTGGGTCTATATTACATAATCGAACTTTCAAAGGTTTGAGTGTCATACGGTCGACACCATATGATCGAATTTTTAAAAGTTCGAACGATTTAAAGGAGATCTCCATAAAGCATGGAATGGGTAGATTTCCCTTTTCTCCACTGTAGTGCAATCTCAGAGTTGGTATATTTAAAGAGCGGGTGTGTGTGTGGGGGCTCAGCCCCCCACATTGGAAGTGCGGGGGGCTTGCCCCCCTGCTTAAAACATTCAGGTAGGTTATTTATGTATTTTTTTTTTATTAGATGTTAGAACTTTTAAAAGTTCGATCATATGGTGCCGGGCATATGACAGCCGAACTTTTGAAAGTTCGATTATCTAATATAGACCCGTTTTCTTTGGCATTAAAAAGAATCATGATTAAGTTCCAGATTTTATCTGGTCTGGTGGAACCTGCTGAATAACTCTCTTTTCTAGCAGCTTTTGTACTTCTATTGCTGCTGCTTTCCTCTGACTGGGTGAAACATTGGGAAAGTCTGATAATGAAGGAGGTGGGAGGTAAAATGGAATAATATAACCTCTGCAGATGATCCTCTGCACCCACATATCTTTTATGATGTCCAGTCAGGCTCTCTGGTGCAGGGATAATCAAACCCTGATTGCTTCCAAAGGGGGAAAACTGGGCCTCCTTTTAAGAGCACTGGTATGGTCTATCACAGAAGGAATTTCTGGAACACTGGTTGTACTGGCCTCTTCTGTCCATTTGAGTTCCCTCCTCTGCTCCTTGGGCAACTATCTCCATGTGGATCTTGGAAAAGACCCTGGGGCTTTCTGAGCCACATTTTTGACCACTTCATTGATTCCTAGAAAAGGATCTTTGAGGAGTCAAAAAAAATATTCCCACTGCAGAAAGGGTCTTTCCATCTTTCTCACACCTGGACAGTATGTCTTTAACTTTAGAGGCTAAGCAATGAACTACCGTCAAAGGGTGCAGTGACAAAGACTGAAAAGGCTCTGCAAAAATCACACAAGCACATACAGGCATGCCTCCCGATGGAAATGTGTGAACCCACTGCCCTTTAGGCAGCTTCAGCTGCATGCAAAATAAGTGATGTGACAATGTGAAGTATTGTCATCTGTACCATGGAGAATAGGGCAGTGCATGTGTAACATATACCAGCATAGTTAGCTGGAATTTTGTAAATAATTTTCTGTCATTTGACTATCATACTGTCTTGTGCAGATGCTTATATTAAATATGTATCAACAGTGTTACTATAACTGATTAAATGTTTATGTTTAAACAAAGAATTCTATAATTTTCAAATATTGCAACAGATCTTAGAAAAGCTCTGAGTGTGAACTGTGCCAGAATTATGGATCAAATGTGATGTCATTCTATAATCTGCAATGAGGGGATGGAACACAGATCAGCTTGTTTTGTTTGCTTTGGAACCCAATATAAAAATCTATGACAGCTGTATGAATGAAGGTAGAGAGGAAACAGTTCTTCTTTAGACAGTCAGGATTTACAGTGAGATTAGCAAAGTATTATTTTTGCAGTGACCCTGAAAGTCAACCACAGTTGCTGGTAGGTACTGTTGTTCCCATGGACAGGGTGATGGCAAGAACAGAGGTCAGTGGTAGTACCCAGGCTGACAGTGAGGCACTAATTCAGAAGATACTAGGCTTCCTGTGGAAGAGGAGCTGGAAAGTGTCGTCCCCTACCTTACAAAGCTTGAGAGAAGTAGCTAAGGAGACACCCAATGCTCAAGGAAAATGAAAGTCTGTATGCTGGAACAAAGGGTTACTGTATAGAGAGTGGACTCCTGAGGGAGGGCTAGAGGGTGAGGTAATATGATAGCTGGTAGTGCCCAGAGCCTACCATGTAGCACCACTGCCAATAGCCCATAACATTCCTTTTGCAGGTCATATGGGCACAAAGTGTACCAAGAGATATATGTTATGCAGAACTTTTATTGGCCTGGGATTGCAAAGGATGTAACAGGGTACTGCAGGACCAGTGAGAAGTACCAAAAGTTAGGCAAGGCAGGGGACAGTGTCAAAGCTCTGTTGATGCCTTTGCCTGTGATTGAAGAGCCATTTCAGAGGGAAGCTATGGATATTGTGGGGAATTTGAGTACCTCAAGTTCCAGAGGGAAGAATTATATCCTGGTAGTCGGACACTATGTTACTAGATATCCTGAGCTGGTGGCTCTGTCCTCCATCAAAGCAGAGAAGGTGGCAAATGCTTTCTTAGAGATTTTCAGCAGGGTAGGTTTACCAAGGGAAATATTAACCGACAGAGGTGCCAATTTTATGTCAGACCTGATGGCTTGTCTGTGGAAGCATTGTGGGGTGAAGCACCTAAAGACCATCCCCTACTATCCCCAAACTAATGGTCTTGTGGCAAGGTTAAACTCTAGACTAAAGACCATGAGGCAGGGGCACAAAAGTACAGTTTTGTACCTACCATAAATGTAGATGTTCGAAGATCCACATTGCTGCAGTCCTGACATTAGTCTGTCAGCGTCAGGGGTACAAATCAAAAATGTGATGCCCGTCATTTCCTCAGTCTTTTCTTGCCCCAGATGTCAGAAGACCCTAAAAGATAAGGCCAAACCAAAACAACAACACACCAAACACCCCTGTACCAAATATATGTACAATATATACAAAGTCAGAAAGGTACAATCCCACCCACACAACCACCCCTAAACACAGAGGGAAGGAGGGAGGGATGGTGGACTGCAGCAATGTGGATCTTGAACATCTACATTTATGGTAGGTACAAAACTGTACTATGTTCTTCATCTCACATTGCTGCAGTCTAGAATCCCAAAGCAGAGGTAAGGGAGGATGGCAAATCACAAAGAAGCAGGAGCTGACAACATGCCCTGTAAAATAGCAGTGGCAAAACCAGCCCTAGATTTAGAGTAGAGAGGAAGGTGGTAATGCTTAGAGAAGGTATGCACTGAACTCCAAGTAGCTGCCTCCAAAATATCCTTGGTTGCCACCCGTGGCAGTAGCCCTAGTGGAATGAGGCCTAATCCCAGCTGGAATCTCCTTGCCATGATGGGAGTAACAGAAGTAATGCAAAACCCAATCCACTTAGAAATAGTTTGTTTTGACACAGGCTTACCCTGAGAACTCAAAGCAAAAGAAACAAACAACTGCTGAGACTGCCTAAAATCCTTAGTCCTGCTTAAATAATAACGTAATTGCCTGTGTACATCTAAAGTGTGCAAAATCCTTTCCCCCTTATTTTGGGGATTTGCATAAAAGGTAGGCAAATGAATAGTTTGGTTTAAAGCCACACTAGAAACCACTTTAGGCATAAAGGAAGGTATCCTTATGAAAAATCAGGAAAGGCTCAAGGGCCTGCAATTCAGACACCCTTCTTGCAGAGGTAATGGCTAACAAAAAGCAGTCTTCCATGACAAATATTTCAATTCAGCAGTAGCTGCAGGCTCAAAAGGTTGTAGAGTGAGTTTCTCCAACACAAAATTGAGGTCCCAAGCAGGAGTAGGAGCTCTCTTATATTCTTTGCCCCTCTAAGAAATTGCTTGAACAAAGGATGAGAAAACAATGGTGGGTCACAATCATAGTGAGCTGAAATTGCTGCAGCATGAATCTTAATGGAAGAGAAAGACAAACCTTTGTCCAATAACTCAGTAAGATATTGAAGAGCCACACTCAAATTTGGCTCAGAAACATCCAAATCCTTTGCTGCACACCAAAATAAAAATCTCTTCCATTTTCCTGCATACACTTTCCTTGTACTAGGTCTTCTGGCTTCCATAATCACATTCAAAACTTGTTGAGGAAGCTGAGACCTGCTATGGTTCAAAACAGAATATGCCAGGCTGTTAGATGAAGAGAGTGAAGCTTGACATTGAGTAGATGCCCGTCCTTCTGAGACAATAGGTGTGGAATCAAAGGTAAGGGCCATGGAGGCTTCCTTACCAGACTCCTCAGCAATGGGTACCAGTGCTGCAATCTGGAGCTATTAAAATCATCCTTGGCTTGTCTTGTCTGACCTTTAGGAGTACCTTTGGGAGGAGAGGCAGAGGTGGAAAGGCATACACATGAAGATTTTTCCAACTGAAAGAAAGAGCATCCACTTTCCAGGCTGTGTGATGAAACCTTTCAAAACTTTGGCAGCTGGTGGTTTAGTGGAGAAGCGAACAGATCTATGTCTGGAGTTCCCCATGACACTGTCAATGTCTGAAATACATGAAGATCCAGTTTCCACTCGTGGGGATCCATGATTTGCCTGCTTAACACATCTGCTAAGGAGTTCTGTGCTCCTGGCAGAAACCTTGCTTGAAGATTCAGTTGCAAGCTTAACGCAGTCTCCCACAAAATCATTGCTTGCCTGCATAGAGGATAAGAATGTGTTCCCCCTCGTTTGTTGATGTACCACATGACAGTTGTGTTGTCTGTTAGAATCAACACCTGCCCTGGAAGAAGTAAATCCTTGAAAGCCAGTAATGCAAACTGGACTGCTAACATCTCCTTCAAGTTGATATGTAGATGCTGCAGTCTGGCAGGCCACTTGTCTTGTATCCACTTTCCATTCAGATGAGCTCCCCAAGCTGTGTCTGAGGCATCTGTCGTTAGAATCTGACTTGCCTCTGGCCGGGTCACAGAGAGTCCCTTGTTTAGGTGACATTCCTGAGCCCACCACAAAAATTCCTTTTGAATGCAAGGTATTATCTGAATGACAGTGTCCAAATCGTGGCAGTGTTGAGTCCATACACTTTTGAGATACCATTGTAGCTTCCTCATATGCAGTTTGGCATTGAGAAGTACCAGAATACAAGATGCCATGAACCCTAAGGCTTGAAGGACTGTCCTTGCAGTCAGCCCGGACTGATGAGATAGTTGATGGAAGTAAAGAAAGATTCTTTTGTTTGTCCGGGGTTAAAAAGGCCATCTGGGTTGCTGTATTCAGTCTCACACCCAGAAAGCACATGTCTTGAGAGGGTACTAGACTGGACTTTATTTCATTCACAGAATACCCTAGGCATCTTAGCACTGCTATCACATATTCCAAATGCTGAAGAAGCACGTCCCTTCCTTGAGCCAGAATCAGGCAATCGTCCAAATAAGGATAGATTTGTATTCCTTTTAGCCTGAAGAAAGCTATCACTGGAGCCAGAACCTTTGTGAACACTAGTAGATAAGCCAAAGGGCAATGCAGAGAACTGATAATGAGAATTCCCAGCAGATACTTCCTGCAAATTAGTCTGATAGGAACATGAAGGTAAGCTTCCTTGAGATCCAAAGTTACCATCCAGTGATCTTTGCCCAGCAGAGGTAAAAGCTGTTGTAACGTCAACATTTTGAACTTGGGAATGTCCAGATAAGTGTTGAGGATAGACAGATCCAAAATAGGTCTCCACGTGTTCCCCTTTTTTGGTACTAGGAACAGGCGAGAATAAAATCCTAGGCCCCTTTCTGGCACAGGAACCGGCTGAATGGCCCCTATTTGGAGCAACAGAGAAATTTGCTTGTGAGCCTCTTTCCTTTGTTGAGGAGGAATGTCTGGCATGCCTTTGAAAGGAGGCAAGGTATGGAAATAAAACCTGTAACCGTGGTGAATGATATCCAATACCCATCTGTCTTGGGTAATTAAACTCCAGTTTTCTTTGAAAAGTGCCAACCTTCCTCCCAAAGGTGCTGCCAGGCGAGAAGATTCTGGCAGCTGAAAAGGCAGGTCATTGGGTCTGTTAAGGACTGACCCCTGCCCTCACCAGAAGACTGAGCAGGTGAACTCCTGTTCTAGGCCTAAAGAACCTTGAGCTCTGCCCCTACCACGTCTAAACCTACCCCTAGACTGGGAATCATAAGCAGGATATGTCCACCCCTTGGTAGGCCAATTCCTACTAAACTTCGGAGGCTGAACCTGCAAAAAATCTTTAACAGTCTGCATAGACTTAGCCTTGTCTTCCATTTTCTTTAGAACTGCTTCCACAGGCGAACCAAACAACACATCAGATTGTAAAGGAGCATCTAAAATCCTTGTCTTCACATGCTCAGCTAAATTCTGATCCCTCAGCCAGGCGTGCCTGCGAAGAACCGAACCAGTGGCAGCCACCCTCGAAGAGGCCTGTACAGCATCAAAACCACATTGCAAAGAATGCTTACCCACCTGTTCAGAAACATGAACTAAATCCTGCAACTCTTTACACTCAATACCTTCCAAAGCATCTACCTTAGACTTCAATTGTGAAAGGAGATAATTTTGGTATTTCAACATGTGAAACTGGCAATTCAAAACTCTCATGGCCAAAGTGGAAGAAGTATACACTTTCTTTCCCCATCTATCCAAAGCCCTTGCCTCTTTATCTGGAGGAACAGGATTTTTAACAACAGAAGCCTTAACACCTTTAGGCCCCTGTGAAACAGTTTCTGGGTCTGCCCTAGGACTCTTAAAAAGATACTTATGAGCTTCAGGCACCCTATAATATCTATCCGGTTTAACTGGAGCAGGAGGCAAAGAATCAGGGTTCAGAGAAGCCTCTGCAAAAACATCCTCCACCACATCTAGAACAGGAGGTATAGCTAAAAGGCCTATGCTGGGGTAGAAACAAAAATTCCCTAAGCCGTTTCCTGGAATCAGAGAAATCCTGACCTTCCCACTTAAAATGCTCCCTCATGGAATGAAGAGTCTCTGAAAATGAAAAATCCTCAGGAGGAGAAGCAGAAGGAGTAGAATCATCTACATCAGAATCAGAGTAAGGGAATACTCCTGCAAGTCTTCAGCCAAGACTCAGAAGCATCCGAACACTGCTCAAAACTCCCAAGCTCAGGTTCCACCCTAGGCCTCTTATCAGGAGGGGCATAGAACCTCTAATCATTGTAATCAAATCTTCTGCCATCTTAAGACCCTGAAGAACTAGGGGTAACACCTGAAACAAAACCTGGCCTGCCCCTGGGAGAAGCCTTGGAAACAGCAGGGGAGGGCCTAACCACCTTAGGAAGGGAGGGAAGAACAGCTACCTGAGAAGCCCCTTCCGCCTGGCCTACCTCCTGAGAGGTCACATCTTGCAGTAATAAAGTCTCTCCTGGGATTCCAAAGAAATTTCTGGCTGAACCTCTGGCTCTTTGCTGTTTTGTCCTTGCGCTTTTCGCGGGCGCGCCGGAGCATCCAACGGCATTTTATAATTACATAAAACTAACCTGGCACAATCTAATCTTCTTTTATAGTGCGTTTGTTAAATCTAGCACAGGTATACACAAGGTATGGTAATCCCTATGAGGTATCTGTTTCCCACAAGAAATACAGTTATTCACTTTTCTGACATCCGGTAAAATACTGAGGCAAGAAAAACAAAATATTCCCCAACTGGGTACTTAGCCAACTTGGATTCGGTCTGAAACTCCGACTTGGAAAATCTCAGAACGCCAACCTGCACTTGCAAAACTGCTTCTGCATCGGACCATGCGGCAAAAGACTGAGGGAAATGGGTCAGGCGCGATTGTACCCCTTGACGCCCTGCGTCAGACTAATCGCGCCTTTGACCGACCAGCCCTTATACTTTGTATTCGGGCCGACTGGGACAAGTGTCAGGACTGCAGCAATGTGAGATGAAGAACATCTGCATTATGTTAACATGATGAAGACTCAGCATGCCAGGAAGGTCCTGGGCAGACAGCAAAGGGCAGGGTTGAACATTAAACCCAGTAAGTGTCAGGTGGATATGGCACAGGTCCCCTACCTGGGACACAGAGTGAGGAGTGGTAAGATTAGGCCAGAACCCACCAAAGTGGAAGCTATTAATGTGTGGTCTGCTCCTGTTACCAAAAAGCAAGTGAGGATATTCTTGGAGACAGCGGAGTACTACAGAAAGTTCTCTCCCAATTACAGTACAACAGCTGCTCCCCTTACAGATTTGACAAGGAAAAACAGACCAGACAAGCCAGTGTGGACCCCAGCCTGTGAACAGGCATTCCAAAAGCAAAAAGGGGTTTTGGGAGGACCCTCTGTGTTAGCCAGTCCAGATTACAGCAATGCCAATGCAGATGGACTGTCAAGACAGGGTATAGGTTAACGTGTTCCCTATCAGGCTCATTTCTTTCAAACAACTTTTTCCAGGGTCACTTGAAAAATTAGCTAGAGTCTTCAAAGGGGGGAGAGATGCGACGATGTGAGGTATTGCCATCTGTACCAGGGAGAATAGGGTAGTGCATTTGTAACATATGCCAGCATAGTTAGCTGGAATTTTGTAAATAGTCAAATGAGAGAAAATTATTTGAAAAACTATCACACTGACTTGAACAGATACGTTTGTTAAAAATGTATCAACAATGTTATAACTGATTAAATGTTTATGTTTAAACAAAGAATTCTGTAAGTTTCAAATACTGCAACAAATCTTAGAAAAGCTTTGAGTGTGAACTGTGCCATAGTCACGTGATCAAATGTGATGTTATTCTATAACCAGCACTGAGGTGATGGAACTCACAGATTAGATTGTTTTGTTTGGTTTACTTTGGAACTTGATATAAAAATCTATGACAGTCATCACAGTCAGTTCAGTTTTAGTCAGTCAGAAGTTGGATCATCATCACTATGCCTAGTGGAAGTAAGCAAATCATCATCTAATCTTGCTTTGCTATATTAATTAACTTGGACAGGGAACAGTTCTTCTTTAGACAGCCGGGAATTACAGTGAGATTAGCTAAGTATTATTTTTCTGCATCTGCTTGAATCTGTCCAACTGTGTTATTTTTTATTTCTCCTGTGACTGGAACTCTGATGTTTATTGTACTTAGATATTTAATATTTTCATGTTTTTTATTTTATTATTTTTTTATTAAATATTTTATACTTTTCATTGTGGCTGGTCTTTTAGCGATTACTTTTAACATTTTGAGAGCACTTGTGCTTATTTTGGTGACACCTTGACCACTCCAAAAAGCCTTGCTGCTTGGGTTACACTCTACCATTTACATTAATGATTATGTACTTACCATAACTTGGTATATGTGTTGTCTTTTTCTCACTCTGCTTCACTGATGGGTTACAGATATGAGCCTCAAATCGACTTAGCTGCCTTCAACAGACTTTAGCTCCAAGGCTCAAGCTCTTCCCTTACCCACAGTCCTCTACACCTCTAGTTCAATCTCCTCAGATTGACTTTGCTGCCCCCCTTCAGAAAGAAGACAGAATGAAAAAGGAACCAAGGGCTCAACCTAGAACAGAGGTTCCAAAGGACTTTTCAGATACCCTAGGACAAAACATTTTGGAGGGGGTGGCTGGGTGGGAAGGTGAAATAGACTGAGAAAAGGATAACACAGATACCAAGTTATGGCAAGTACTTGACTGATAAATCTGATGCTGTCCTTCTCATTCTGCTTCACTGATGGGTTGGAGTGATTAGTTACATGTTTTCTTGGGTGGGTTCAAGGAAGGATATGCCAGAGCACAGATGAGCCAAAATATCTCCTGCTCCTGGAGACAATGTTGAACATATAATGTGTCATGAAAGTATGAGACTTTGACAAGGTAGCTGTAGCACAAATATCATCAATAGGAATTCTGGAAGAAATAGCCACTGACACAGCTATAGATCTTGCTGAATGGGCTTTTGGAAGACTAGGCAATTTCAAACCATTTTTCTCATAAATAAATGATATGTAACTGGTTATCCACTTTGCTATTGCCACTTTGGAGACTGCTTGACCCTTATAGTTAGAGGAGAAACAGACAAATAACTGCTCAGATTTTCTGAATTGTTTTGTTCTATGCAGGTAGAAACGTAACTGTCTGTGAATATCCAAAGAATGTAACATATATTCTTCTTTTGTAGAATAGTTAGGAAAGAAAACTGGTAAATGAATGCACTGATTTATGTTACATTCTGTGGCCACTTTTGGCATGAACTGATGCATTAGCACACAGGGAATCTCTATCCTTGTGAAACAAATATAAGGAGGCTTAGACGAAAGTGCCTGCAATTCAGAAACTCTTTCTGCTGAGGTAATGGACACAAGAACAGCAGACGTCCAGAATAAAAATTTCAAGTCACAATCATTAGCCGGTTCAAAGGGGTTTTGGGTCAAATCTTGCAGAATAACAGTCAGATCCCAAGGAGTGGGGTCCTTGATTGGAGGCCTGAGAAGAAAAACACCTTTCATAAAGGCTTTACATAATCTGGTTGTAGTGATAGATCCCAAAGGTAATCCTGAATGAAAATTGGAAATGGCCGCTAACTAGAGCTTAACAGTCAAACAACTAGAACCTTCTTTAAATAAAGACTTAAGAAATGAAAGGATTGAGAAAACAGGTGCTGAAAAGGGATCAGTGTGATGATTAACAGCCCAAACAGAAAATCGTTTCCACTTGCTTTTATATACTTTCTTGGTGGATGCTTTCTGAGAAGCTAGAATGACAGCTTTGATGGGTGATGCAAATCTAGACCCTCTAGCAATCAAAGGAACTGGAGAAACCAAGCTGTTAACTTGAGTGAGAGGAGATATGGGTGGAGTCCTAGCATGGGGTGATACAGGAGGTCTGTTTTGGGTTCTAGTATCCAAGGAGGATATCTCAGGTGAGACCAGAGGAAGGGGAACCAAATCTGATGAGGATCATAGTACTCTTCAACCATTTGGCTTTCTGAAGAAATTTTGGGATCAGTGGAAGAGGAGGGTAAGCATAAATGAGTCTGGGGGGGTAATCTTGAACTAGAGCATCCCTTGTGGAACTTCCTGAAGGAGGGATCAGAGCGAAATAACTGTTGCACTTGTTGTGACAGGATGTAAAGAGATTACAGCAGTCATGATCCCAACTGTCAAATATCTTGTTCACTACTGACTGACTGAGGGGCCAGTCATGAGAAATCAGAATGGATCTGCTGAGCCTGTCCACCAATATGTTGGATTTCCCCAGTACATGTGCTGCAAGTAGAAAACAGTGTGAAGAGACTGCTCATTCCCAAACCTTCATGGCCTCTCTGCACAGTGGTTAGGAATGGGGTCCTCCTTGCTTGTTGATATACCAGACAACTGACATGTTGTGTTGTCTGTGTGAATCGCAACGGTCCCAGAGGGAGAGTATCCTGAAAAGCTTTCAAAGATAGGAGGACAGCTCTCATCTCCACTACATTTATATAATGTCTGGTCTCTAGGGGTCCATGTGCTTTGGACCATCTTCCCCTCAAAATGCCCCTCCAACCCTAGGTGGGAAGCATTTGTGATCTGTGGCTACTGGAGGTGGGGAGAATGAAAGGTCTGTCAACCAACAGATTGGAGTGAAGCCACCATTTTAAATGACTGCTGTAAATATTGTTTAACTTGATAGGAACAGATAGAGACTGATGTAGAATTGATCGCTGAACAGCCAGTGTCCACTGTAGAATGTGCATATAGTATCTGGCTAGAGATAACAAGATTATAGCAGCTGCCATAGATCCCAAGGCCCATAGAATCAATCTGGGCAGGAGGAAAGGGATGAGATACTATATCTTGGACATGAACAGTCAAAGTGTTGATGCGATGTTGGGGCAAGGAAGTTATCTGCATAATGGTGTTCAACTGCTGCTCTCCGATGAATTCCAAAGTTTGAGCCAGCAATAGCTGTGACTTTTCTGAATTTATGGTGATACCTAGGACATGGGATATCTGGTAGAGATAGTTCCTGTTTTGAGACAGTTGATGCTGGGTGGGGGCAATTAGGAGCCAGTTGTCTAACTACAGGAATACCTATAACCTTTGCAGTTGGAGATGAGATGCGACCACTGCCATGCATTTGTTAAACACCTGGGGGGGAGACCAAAGGGCAGGGATCTGAATTAGAAGTGATTGGTTCCTTTGCAGAAGTACAGCTGACTTCTGGAGTGTCTATTTTTATGTGATAGCGTACGTCCTTCAAGTCCACAGAGCACATCTAATTGTCTTGCCTTAATAACGTAAGGATACACTGAATTGCCACCATCTGTGACTTCTGTTTCTTTACATATAGGTTGGGTTTGCTTAGGTCTAAGATAGGCCTCAGGTCCCCTGTTTTCTTTGGCACCAAAAAGAAATGGGAGTAAGCTTCGGATCCTTTCTGTTCGAAACAGACTTCTTGGATTATTCTCTTTTGCAACAGTCTTCTGATTTCCAGAACTGCCAGCTCCCTCCGGCTAGGTGGAACGTTGGGAAGCTTCTTTTGAACTTTTGGAGGAGTTAGAGAAAAGGGAATGTAGTAGCCTCTGGATATTATGCTTTGCATCCAAGCATTTGTTATTTGGGCCCAGGCACCTGGGTGCAAGGAAAAACGGCCCATGACTGCCTCCAGAGTTGGACAGTTGGACTGCACTTCAGCAGCGCTGAAAGGGCTTGTTGGAAAAGGGTTCCCTAAAGCTCGGGTTTTGCGGGCCCCCTCTGCCTCTACGGTGGTGTCGCCCATTAAAGCCTCTTCCTCTGCCTCTGAATGAGTACTATCTGCTTTGATCAGAAAAGGAACCTTGTGATTTTCAGAACCAAGTCTTCTTTGCCCCTCTGATTCCTAGAATAGGTTTGTTGAGAGGTGGAAAAATGATCCCCACAGAAGACAAGGTCCTACCTTCTTGCTCTCTGCAGGTCAGGGTGTCATTAACTGATAGTCCAAATGAGGAAAAACCATCAAAAGGGGCAATGAAAAAAGATGCCTTTAAGGGCTCAGTGAAATCACAAAGCCTCATCCATGCATGTCTGTGTATTGCAAAGCCAGTGCTAGCTGCCCTTGAGGATCCAACTAGCCTCATGGAAGAGTTTGCAGGGAAGTAAAAGTGGTCAGCTTCAGAGAAACCATATCAAGCTCATCCTTAGGCAAGCACTCCACCAAAGACTCGGAGAATTCTTTAACCAGGTCTATCTGTAAGCAAATAAAATGTGCCAAGTAGTTAAGTCTCTAAGCAAAACCACCACTGAGAAGAAGGTGCACTTCCTGAACCTGTCCATCACTCTGGACTCCCTGTTCGATGGGTGGACAGTCGACCTCTGTTCAGCAAGCTTTTTCTTGGTAGCTGCTGCCACCACCATAGTGTCAAAAGAATGCCCTTACTCCAAAAGGATTGATCTAAGAGGGGGAAGGATTTTGTCTGGGCACTCTGGTAGAGGCTCTATGGTGTCCGGCTCCTTCCAGGTCTGACGGATGAAAAGATCTATAACAGCCTACACCGGGGGACTATCCAAGATGTAGACAGGCCTGCCCCAAAGGTCTCCAAGAATACGGACACCTCTGAACAAGGAATTTTGGATGACAAGCCACCTCTTTGTTTTAAAATTTCTAAGATGTCTGCAAAGGAGAAATCCTCCAGTGGTGATTTGGGAGGCCCCTCTCCCTCATCATAGCCTGTATCCTCAGTGAGGAACTCCATAGGCGAGTCCAAGTGCCTCCTCTTGTACGTCCTCTTCTGTGGCATCTCCTCCATGGGATATTCAGGTTTGGAGTCATAAGAGGAAGGGACCACTTCAGGTGGAAGAGTACGGAGGTCCTCAGAGGTGGGCTGACCCTGGACAGAAATGGAAGGTTCAATGCACAGTTCCAGTGCAGGAACATAGGGAGGAGCAGAAGTCAAAGGGTCCTGTCCTCAGAGAAGGCCTTTTCTAAAATCCAAAAAGCTGAAGGTCCCAGTGGTACTCTCCCCCAATACCTCGGGGCCAAAGTCCCTGAAAAAGAAGGCAGAAGCACCCCAGAACCTTGACTCCCAGAATTGGACCTGGACTGTTGAGGGTAGAAGCTCCAAGGGGGAGGGAAAGATCTTATAAAACTGGAGCTGAATTTCGCCCCTTTGATCCAGCCATGACATCATGGATCCAGGACTCGCTCTGATCTGAAGATCTCATATCAGAGGTTGTCAAGGTCATGGTTGGCCATCAAAAAAGCAAAGGTCCTCTGATCCAACCCTGAATCCCTTGGGAGACTGCTGTACTGGGGCTCCAAAACCATTACTAGGATCAGAGAGGAAGAAAAAGAAGTGACAGGGACTGTCTTGGATCCACGAGGGGATTGAGTTGGAAGTACACCCATCTGGATCTATGTCTTGATAATGGAACTAACAATTTTGTCCATGCTATAGCATAGGCTTCTAGAGGATCTGGAAGAAACCACTGAAGAAGGCCATGAGTGCCTAGGGGTCTGAAGTATCTTAGTTGGCAACATGGATCTGATGGACCTCCCAGGTGACTAAATACTAGACCCCAGATCCAGGGATTTTTGGAGCTGAAGAGCTGCCATGTCTGATCTGGTAGGATCCGAAAAAGTAGTCAGTGCCAATTTGAAAAATTCCAGTCCAGAAGAAAACACACTTGGAGCCATCAAGTCTATTGGATTTGAAGAAATCCAGCACAGATCTTGGTGCCAACATTCTTGGATTCGACTCTTTAGGAATTTTGGCAGGAGGCTCCGAGGACACCCTGGAGTCCTTATGGCAGTGTTTCTTAACCTTAGAACCCTATGAGTCTTTAGAGGGGTTTGAGACCATGAAGAAGGTAAAGAAGCAAGCAGTAGACCCTTCAAAATCAGCTTAGTCTTCCTTTTTTGGGCAGCCTGAGGATTGAAACCCTTGCAAATATTGCAAGGTGAATCCAAGTGGGCTGCCCCCAAAGAATAAACACACTTATGTGCATCTGTGTGTGGGGGATCTTTCTGTTACATGCAATAGACCTTTTAAAACCTATTGGTTTATCCATTCTGCAGAAGAAAAGGAAACTACTGAAAGTTTTCTTTTTTACTAAGAAAAAGATGGGCTGAGGCCTGCAGGGATAGGAAAGGTGGAGGAAGAAAAACGTAATGCCCTCACACACTAAAAAGGAAAGGGAGGAAAATATACAAATTACATAAAGATTAAATATAAAGGTTAAGTATAAAGATTAAGTAACCACTTATCTGACTCGAGCACTGGAAATCACGTTTGTACTCACTGGCGGTAAGATCTAAGGAGGTTGAGCTAGGGGCAGAGGATTATGGGTAAGAGAGGAGCTCAAGCCAGGAAGCTAAAGTCTGTGTAAGGTGGACGAGTCAGATCCGAGGATCAGATCAGTAATCCATCAGTGAAGCAGAATGAGAAGGACATCATCAAATCATTGATTTTACTCAGTATAACTGAATACCCTTAAGACCCTGACAGTGAGTGACTGACTCGTGGCAGCGTAGTTACCTTATTGTCTGGACAGAAAGGGGCACAGCTGGAAAATCTGTGCCAGCCATTTCCAGGGGAGTGTGTGTGTGTGTGTGTGTGTGTGTGTGTGTGTGTGTGTGTGTGTGTGTGTGTGTGTGTGTGTGTGAGAAAATCAAATACCCAGGTGTGAGTGGTGTTAGTTATGTGGAACTGGGACACAGTGCTCCAAAGTGAGTCTTATTTGGGATCTGGAGAAACAGAGTTTCCAATCCCAGGTCTGGGGCGTGTTTCCGGTGTGTGAGTTGAGGATCCTGCTGATCTAGGAGAGTTAGTGGAAGGTTCCTTAGTTTTTGATTTGGAGGATTGAGCTCCAGAAATAGCCTCAGAGAAAGATGTAGGTAGTAACTCTTTCAAAATAAGTTTATTTTTCCAGTTCGCAATGGCATGCAGGTTAAAGATTTTACAAATCTGAGTCTACCTGAAGGTGTAAATAGAGAAAAGACACTTCAGCTGGAGATAAAAACACTTTAATACAAATAAAAATAACAAAAAGGTAAGCGCTTTCGAGGTAACCCTCTTCTTCAGACCTAAATACAAACTGATAAAAAATCCTGGATTTAAATGCAAGCACTGACCAATAAAAACAAGGCTTAGGAAAGCATCATGAAAAGTTAATTAATTAATTAATTAATGTGGTAAACCTCTTCCCTTCAAAAGAGGTTTTAAAGACACAGCGCTATTGAGGCCAGGTGGAAAATATGCCTTGAAATCCACAATCCATCTTAATTCAACATATTCTGTCTCATTTTAATGTCCCCTTCACGCAAACTGATATTCACTTTCTGCAAAACTAAAAATTTAAATTTATGTTGTGTATCATGATCAATTACATGCTCAGCTAGTGCATTTGCTGCTATGTATGTCATTGGGATGTTCCAAAATTCTTTCTTTTAACATGCGATTAGTCTTGCCTATTTAAAATGCACTACATAAATTACACTTTGCTAAACAAGTAATGTTTCTTGTGGAGCAATCAGCATAAAAAGGAAACTCTATAGGCTTATCATTTAGTGGATGTCTGACCATCCAAGCAGACCATATATAGGCACAAGCTTTACAAGTTCTACAGGGGTGGGTACCTTTACGCTGTGAGTTAAATCTCTCATATATTATGGTGCTTGTAACTTAACCTTTGTTTCAAGTTTCTATTATTCTTGAAGCTAAAGCTCGGATTAGCTCCCAGTACCCGGCTAATACCTGGATCAGTCAACAAAACAGGCCAATTCTTTTTAGCAATATCACATACTACATCGACATTGGTAGAATAAGTCAAATACAACCTATTCATAGGTTGATTAACTTTCCTTCCTGCACTTTGTACTTCAACTTGACAGCTATCAGAAAAATAGCACTCGGTTTTACAGATATCGGAGGAATTAACCTCTGCTATTGCACTATCTATGTCAAACTTCTTGTATCCTCTATCTAGAAGATCTGATGTAAGGCCCTGGACTGCAGCAGTGTAGTCAGCCCTATCAGTGTGAAGTCTCCTACAGCCTAGCACTTGATTCTTGACTACATTTTTCATAATATGCCTGGGATGCATGCTGGAGCGATGGAGAATGTTATTCTTCCTACAATCTTTCCTGTGCATTTTAGTAGATACATCTCCTAATATGCTCTTACTAACAAGAACATCCAGAAAGTCCAGCTTTTCTTTTGAAAATTTAAGTGAGAAGGAGAGGTAAGATGTAGCATTCTCAAGGAAGTTAACAAAACTGTCTAAATCTTGCTCATTCCCATGCCAAGTAAAAAAGATGTCATCCACAAAACGTTTGTAAAACGTAATGTGTTGCTTGAACATGTCAGAGACAAATACCATCTCCTTCTCCCATTGGGCCAGCACAATGTTGGTGTATATGTTAGCACACACTGTGCCCATAGCAACTCCTACTTTCTGAAGGAAGAATTCATTCTCAAATAGAAAGACATTGTTCTCTAATATCAAATCAGGTAATGCACAAATCATATTCACTTTGATATTAGAAAACTCACTTTCTTTATTTAGAAAGCTTCTAACATTCTACACTCCCTCTTCATTAGAAATGACCGTAAATAATGAATTCACATCCAAAGTTACAAAAATAACTTCATTGATAGATGTATCCTGTCTAGACTCAGCCCAAAGAAACAGATGCTCCTGAAATTGTTTACTGTCCTTTAGGACAGTAGGTATTTTGTTCATACATATAAAAATTCAGTCTACTGATGATACCATTTACCTGTAATATTTGTAAGTTTATATATACATTGACATCATGTAGCAATTTGTGCATTCTATCCAAATAGTCCATTGCATCAAGGACAACTATCCCACCACCCTTGTCAGCTGGTCTAATAGTCAAGTGATCTGCCTTAGTCAAAGTATGCAGGGCTTGATCTTCTCTAGTAGTCAAGTTGTAAAACGTGCCCTTCATTTTCTCACTAGTTACTCTCCTAAGATCACTCTCACACATCTTAATAAATGCATCCATAGCCGGAGAATTATTAGGAACAAAACAACTTGGTTTTCTTAAATTATGAACATTATTAACTCCACAAGTAGTACCATTATATATGGTTTTAAGCATTATATTCCTTGCAAAAACATTAAGATCTAAAACAGTATCCAACAAATTTATATTGTTGGCAAGAACAAAGGAGAGACCCTTATTCAACACAAAGTTCTTCAACAGTGAGAGTGACTTGTTTGCTGATATAACAATTGGTACCACTTGAGCTAACTAGTACCATACAGAGCCATGAAGAAGGTCAGAGAACATCAGTTACCAATTGTATCCACCTGGTCCTCCAGGAGCCCAGGCTGGGGAAAGGAGGGTGGGATGTAAGAATGAAGGGGAAATGGACAACACACACAGAATGTTATGGTGAGTACATAACTTCTTTATGTGATGTTGTCCTATCTCACCTTCATTCCTAACTGGACAGCATCCCTAGCACCATCTTTCTTGGGTGGTGCAAGGGAGAATATACTTGTTCCTGGAGGCCAAATCCACTGTGTAATGAGTGATAAAGGTATGAGGCCTTGCCCATGTTGCTGCAGCACACATGGTGTCAATTGGTAGTCTAGCCCGAAAGGCAGAAGAAGTTGCTAGGGCTCTTGTAGAATGATCTTCTACTTAATAGGAGAGATCTTTGTTCTGAGATTTGTAAGTATAAGTAATACAATCTGACAGCCATTTCGAAAGAGTGACTTTAGATACAGGAGCACCTATTTTTGACTCTGAAAATGATACAAATAATTGGTCAGATTTTCTGAAGTCTTTTGTCCTGTGTAAGCAGAAACGTAATTGTCTATGTACATCTAGTTGATGTAACATGTATTCTGCCTTGCTGCCATAGGTGGGGAAAAAACTAGTTCTATGGATTGGTTCAGTTCAAGTTAAATTCTGAGCATACTTTGGGTAAGGAAGGATGGGTTTTGTTTGTAGGGATACTCTGTCTTTGTGGAAAGGCATGTAAGGGGGCTCAATAGATAATGCTTGTAGCTCTGAAAATCATCTAGTTGAAGTGATGGCTATCAAAAGGATCTGTTGATGCTGTTGAGCAAAAAAAAAAAAACTTAAACGTTTCATTTTTAGTACAGTAAATGGTTTTGAGTAATTTAGAAAGAAAATCAATTGCAATCAGAAGTGTTTAAAATAAGTGGGATATCAAAGAATTACAAAGTTAAATGAGAAAAGGTAGAAAAATAGATGAAGCTTTAAGTAGTTGGTCAGCTGAGCTAAGAAAAACATACAAATCAGAGACCAAAAAAGAAGAAAACTTGGCTGAACAAGATGAGCTGTTGCATAAAATTGTAGAGTTAGAAGAGGTGCAGAAAAAACCTGAGATGTTTTGCTATAATTTTATGAAATTATAAATTAGTGGCAGGAATAATTTGCCACAGCAGGACTTACTAACCGAGAGGACACATGTTGTGTATGTTCCAAGGATGTTTGTGGAAAATGATTTTTCAATGTATACCTTCGTTGAAGGTTGTACGTCAGGGCTGGCAACTCGGTACGTAAAAATCTACTGCCAATCATTAGTGGACCGGAGTTCCGCTGTGGCGACCCCTAACCGGGAAAAGCTGAAAGATACAACAACAACCAGGCAGAACAGAAGCAATTTATCCCACTATCAGGGGATGTTGAGAGGGAAATGCTTTTAAGCTGCTATATCCAGCCGTTTTTTTTGAATATTTTTTCCTGAAAGATCAGACATTTTTGGATGCAAGACAGGCAATGAGGGGGGAAAAAGGCTTAGCCAACAAAGAATGCACCTGTAAGCTGAAGGAGACTGCTTCTCGATCTTGTGTCATTAAGAAAAGCCCCATAGAGACAATGACATTTTCCAATGTTTCAAAGGAAAACAGAACAATAGCCCAAGAACCTGACTGGAAGAATCAACAGTACCTTGGATATGAATCAGGAATCAGTGTTGAGACTTTGGAACGATTAGGAAAGCCACCAGCAAAAAATATGAATTTAAGTGGGAAGTCTGTAAAGCATCAATTCAATTACATATAATATAGACATGTGAACTGTGGTTATGCAAAAAGTGGCTGAAAAAGGCTGGGTGTTTGTTGTCTGTGTTAACTGGTGGAAGAAATGTAAAGAATAAACCTCACTTTATGTCATTAATGTTTAGAAGAAAAATGAATTTCCAGACATAAAATGCATGTCATGTTGTAAAGCAGTCTAGTACAGTACTCAATAAGAGGTATCCTAAATGCAACGTGGAGGCTGGGTTATCAGTGGTTTAAGTACATGCCACTGAAATAAAAGAAAGTAATTTTTCTTAGTTGTAATGCGTTCAGGCTCTACAATGTAATAAGATAAGTAAGGTTGGAAAGAATCACGATAAAGTTAATATAATACTGTGATCTTGGATTTCTGAGGGGAGGTAAAAGTATTACAATGGCTGTATTATATTGTTGTTTGTGTTTTCGGCTTCTTCCAGTTAGGGGTCGCCACACAATTGCTGTATTATATTACTGAATTAAAATATGATAATTACCCATTTTTAGAGCAGTGGATGTCTAAGCTTAAGCAACAGGCCATTTTTTAAGTGAAAAACCTTGAAAAACAAGACAAAATTATGAACACGAAAATTTGTGGCTCTTTATTGCATTCGCAAAGTTACCAGCTTTTTTTTTTTTAAATAAACAGCTGCTTTTCCTTGAAGACAAGCACCATGCAGGTCCTGGCAATAAATGATAAGGGGTCTGCACAGTCTGTTCTGAGAGAAATCTAAAAGGTATAATGTAAATAACTTTTAAAAGATATTGACAAGTAGTTCAGTGAAAATAATTGAAGTTTAGAACTGCAGGAAGTGAAGTATTGCAAGTAGCTGCCTCCAGCAGACTTACTACTTTAATATATTACTCATGGTTATATAGGTTCATAGGTTGATACTAGGCTATCTGCCTTAGGGCATTTATAAGCCTAGCCAGAGTGTGTTTGGCTTTCGCCACCCTTTTAGATTAGTTGACTGTGCCTCTGTCAAGCAGGGACACAGAAGAGATCCCAGGGGTAAACTTACGATCTTCCATCCACTCGTCAAGATTTCTCTTGAAGAGGGTCAGTGAGGGGCTCTGCTTAATATGGATTGGGATTTTGTTCCAGAGTGAGGGGAGCCTCTGGGATATGAATCTGTCCCTCCAGCATGTCCTATTTATTTCTGTGCTGAGGTTCAAGTCCCTGGAGCGTGTAGCTCTAAGGGATTTGGATTTCCTGAGGTGAAGCATGCCCATTAATTCGGGGTTGGACATAGCTTTATACATCAGACACAGATCACCTCTGAGTAGGTAGTACACAACTGAGTAGAGCTGGAGTTTCTTTGGCCGAGCTGCATAGGGCATCTGTTTGAGGTCCTTGATCCTCTTGGTGAGGTACTTTTGGGGTCTTTCCAGTTGCTGCCGGTGTCAGGTAAGGTACATCCCAAATGGGGTATTGTATTCAATTATGGGCCTGATAAGTGATGAGTAGAGGGGCACAATGACCTCTCTTGATCTAGATGTGAATCCTTTCATGATAAGGTGGGCTATATAGAAGGTCTTTCTAACCACTTTGGCAATGTGATTGTCAAAGGAGAGATTGCTATCTACTTGGGTCCCCAAGTCCCTAATTACTTCTTCCATACTTAATGGATTACCACCTATGTGGTAATTTGTGGGCACTTTGTTTTTCCCAAAGGGGATGACTATGCACATTTTGGCATTTAGCTTTAGGCCATGGCTCTGGCACCAGTTATCCGTCTCTGTGAGACCCTTTTGGAGGATGCTTGTGTCAGCCGGAGAACTTGGTCAGCCATAGTCCATCCGTGTTAGCCTGCACCTCTGAGAAATATATACCGAACAAGAGAGGTCCCAGGACTGAGCCTTGTGGGACGCCACTTGTAACTGGTTTAGAGTCTGACATGGCGCCTGCTATTCTGACCATGTGGGTTCTATCCCTGAGCCAGTTTGCAACCCATCTTGTGACATAGGGGTTGATATTTAAGCTGGTGAGCTTATTTATGATGCCTGAGTGGGGTATTGTGTCGAAGGCTTTTGCGAGGTCCAGGTAGGCTGTGTGGACTACCTTCCCTTCATCTATGGCTTTGGTAACTGTTTCAAAGAAGTCAACCAAGTTTAAGAGGCAAATATACCCTTAACAAAGCCAAATTGGGTAGGATCCAGTGTCTGGAGGTTCCCAATGTCTTTGTTTATGATTTCCATGATGATACGCTCCATAGCTTTGCAGACCAGGCTAGTCAGGCTTATAGGGCGATAGTTTCCGGGGTCTGCTGTGGCACCACCTTTGTGGAGTGGGACCACTGTTAATATACGCCATTCCTTGGGTACATATCCTGTAGTAAGGCAGAGATTGAACAGTGACTTTATATGAGGGTTTAGTTCTTATTGGAGCTCGTGTAAGACGCAGCTCAGGACATCGTCTGGTCCCACTGATGCTGTGTTTTTTGCTTTGGAGAGGGCAGCTCTCACCTGTGTGTCTGTGATCTCAGGAAGGCTACACTCTGTTGGGATAGACATTTGCTCTTTTGGGGGGGGAGTTTGCACTGAACCTTTCGGCCAGGATGTTGACAATGCTTGTGGGTTCAGTGGATTTTTTGTCATTTTGCACTAACTCAGAGCATATCTGAGAGTTGCCTCCCAGGTTTCTGACATAACTAAAGAAGACCTTGTGATTATCTTTAGTGTCTTGTGCAATTTTTCTTTCGAAGCTGGCCATAGATGATTTTATGAGGGATCGTAATTTCTTGCTAGTACTGACCAGAAACGCCTTCCCTTTTTGGGATTTTGCTCTATCATGTAGTAGCTTTCTCCTTGTGTTGTACAGCTTATTTATGGCCGGGGTCCACCAGACAGGTCTCCTGCCTTTGGAGGACTGAGTCTTGGTTTTATTTGGAATAGCATGCTCCATGCATTCCTGTAGGTGTCCATAGAATGCTTTTATAAAGGATTCTGCATTTTGGGCCGTATTTTCCACTGGCCCAGGGGCTTTGAAGGATTCCACCTCGGTTTTGAGAAGTGTGAAGTTCGCTTTTGAGAAGTTCTTCACCATGGTTTCCTTGGCTAGGGGTGGGGACGGAGTATGGATCCAGTGAGGTTAGTTTATGGTCTGATCTTACCAATGAGGGGTATACCTCTGGTGTGGAACATAGAGACCCCATGTTGGTGATGACCAGATCCAATATGTTTTCCCCTCTTGTGGGAGTGGTGGCCAGTTGTTCCACAGCATTTGAGTTTATAAATTCTAGGAACCATTGGGCGAGGGTGTTTGGGCTTGAGTAGTTTTCCCAATCAATGTTTGGGTAGTTGAAGTCACCCAATATAATGGTGTTTGGAGAGACCTTCATATTTTCCAATGTCTTCAGGAAAGCCGAGTGGGGTTCCTGAGTTTGGGAGGGTGGTCTGTAGCAGGCTACAAACTGAAAGGCAGTTTTGCCCACTGTTAGTTGCACATGGATGGTCTCCGATGCTTTGTGCAGTGCCACTAACCTGGAGGTGTGGGTATCTTTGATAAATATGGATACTCCCCCTCCTTTTGTGGTTCGGTCCGAGTTTTGGGGCTGGAAAGCAAGGTATGAAGTATAACCTATTAGTGCTGGGGTGCTCTCAGGAGCCTTGAACCAGGTTTCTGTTACTGCACAGTTATCAATATTCTCCATACTGAGGAGAGTCTCGAGTGCATGCATCTTGAGGTTTAGACTTCTGGCATTGAGCAGCATTACCCTTAGTTTTTTTTTCTTTGTGTTGTCTATGGAGGTGGGTTTGTCTTTTGAGCCTTGCCTAAAAAAGGCACTATGAGGGAGGCAAGAGCCTTTGCCAGTATTCAAATACCCAGGACAGGTGCAAGCCGTCCCTAGCGAAGCAACGTGGCTTGTCGAGCATGTCATCCCAGGCTGACAGACACTGGATCCTTTTTGAATGACACCAATACTTTAGCCAATTGTTAAAACTGATAATTTTGTCTTTATACTGTGGCATCATTCTTGGTGAAGGTAAGATGCTACTCAAGGTCAGGGTCATACCGGCCTGGACTACATGATCAAAGTGCTCCTCTATGTCTATTTTCATGTAGTCCAGGGAGGTACGTCTCAGGTCATTCACACCAGCATATTTAATACATTAAAGAGCAGCCACTGCACTTTTTTTTCTTAAGGCAGACAGTTAACGTTTACTGAAAGCATGCACTTTAATTTGCATATCTGGGAGGTGAACAGAGATATGATAAGAGCAGATAATACCGTGTGTGTAAGTGGGTACACAGGCTCTAACATGCATAAAGATCTACGGATGTAATGGTGCCCCTCTACTCTTCCCTCATCAGACCCATTATTGAGTACAATGCACCAATTGGAATGTACCTGGCTAGACATCTCCAGCAGCTGGAGAGACCACAGAGGTACCTAACCAAGAGGATTACTGGCCTCAAACAGTTGCCCTATGCAGCACGACTGAAAAAGCTAAGACTGTTCTCTGTTGCATACTGCTTTCTCAGAGGCGATCTCTGTCTAACGTACAGAGCCATGTCCAACCCAGAATTGTTGAACATGCTCCATCTTAGCAAAACCAAATCTACTCAAGCTACACGCTCTAGGGATATAAACCTCAACACAATAATGAATAGAACATGCTGGAGGGATAGATTCTCTTCGCAGAGACTTCCCTTACTATGGAACAGGGTCCCGATCTACATAAGACAGAGCCCCTCACTATCACTCTTCAAGAGGAACCTTGATGAGTGGATGGGTAACAGAAAGTTCACACCGAGGATCACACCAACAGCACTACTAGATAGGGGCCAAGGGTACTAGCTGCTAGTACAAGGGTCTAGGGAACTACTAAAGGGGCAGTGAATACCGCACAACGTGGCTGGGCTAATATATGCCTTCGGGCATAGCCCAGTACCAACCCATGAACCTATATTAGCACTGTAACCTTAACTTTAGAACAGGTAATGACTGTGGGTGCAGCTGTCAATTTCTCCTGTTTGGGGAGGATGAACCTTTTTGGAAAGTGTATACAGTAGTGTGTGTTTTTTGAAAATTAAAAGGGGAATTTTTTTTTTGTCTCGAGTGTTTTTACTGAAGGGAAAGGGCCAGGAAAATGTGATGGGCTCAAATAGAGATTAGAAGAAGCAACTATATACAACATCAGCCTGCCAGTCATTAGTGTGTGCATACAAGATACAACATGGAACTGTACTCAAAACAATTATGTGCAATATGTGAGAGTAATAGCTTCCTATTAGAAAAAATGTAACATACAGACAAAAAGCACAGAGCACTGAATTATAGTGTAGGGTAAAACTGCAGTGTTACAGGGGCATGGACATTCAACAGAATATCAAAGATAAAGGAAAAAGTAGTAATGATACAGATTGTAAAATGGACTCCAATGGTGACAAAAGAAGAAAGAAAAAGTACAATAATGGTAGTAAGGGGTTATTGGCAGGGGAAAAGGATAATGCTGGCATGAATTTATATTGCATATAAAACTGCTATTATGGAGCATAGAAGAATTCTTGGAGAAATAATAAACTTTCAGGTGGGAGTATTATTTATAAGAGAGGACTGGAACCTGATCTGCAATACTGA
Source organism: Protopterus annectens (assembly GCF_019279795.1). NCBI lineage: Eukaryota > Metazoa > Chordata > Ceratodontiformes > Protopteridae > Protopterus > Protopterus annectens. The sequence continues at coordinate 585,562,049 of NC_056747.1, read as the reverse complement.
TGATGTATCATAGAGACCAAGACGAAGAAATGTAACAAAAAAGAAGTTATGTACTCACCATAACATTCCATCGGAGTAGTTGTACTTCATTTACCTTCAACCTGTGGGTATTCATATCCAAATCGGATCTGAGATGGCCACACCAGTAGGATTTGATCCAAGCTCCAAGCTCCTCCCCTTACCCATAATGCTCCCCTATCTCCTTCCATCCCTCAGATCGAGTTTGCTGGTCAAGAAAACATAAGCTCGACCCAATCAGACCTTTCCACTAATGGCCCCCAAAATCTAAGCCAAGCATAACCAGGAAAGCCACTATAGTGCTCCTCTCCCATATACAAGGTTAGAACAATAATGACAAGGTCAAGGGGAAGGAGGAGGGATGGCTGAAGGCAAAAGAAGTACAACTACTCAGATGTAACGTTATGTTGAGTACATAACTTCTTTATCTGAAGTAGTTGACTTCATTTGGTCTTCAACCTGTGGGAGAGAGTTCTCAGCTACCACCACCTGGGTGGTCCTCATGGAAGGATATTCCAGAGCACTATGGAGCCAAAGGATGCCCTACTCCTGGATACAATGTTCAATTTGTAATGAGATATGAAGGTATGAGATGAGGACCAAGCAGCGACACCCTAGACCAAAAAGCCGCTGAGGTAGCCATGGACTTAGTGGAGTGGGCTTTCACTTGACCCGGAGGGGAAATGCCTCTATCAGAATATGTTCGAATGATACATTGGGAAATCCAGTTTGCAATGGTCACTTTAGAAACTGGCTTGTCCAGAAATGGTTTCAAATAGGAGACAAACAGCTAATCAGATCTGCGAAAAGATTTTGTTCTGTGTAAATAAAACCTCAGTTGCCTATGTACATCCAACAAGTGTAACTTGTATTCACCCCTATTTTGAAAATCTGGAAAGAAAACAGGAAGATTGATAGTTTGATTGATATTGGTTTCTGACGCCACCTTGGGAAAAAAAGGATGGATTAGTGTGCAGGGAAACCCTGTCTTTATGAAAAACCACGTAAGGAACTTTAATGGACAATGCTTGACATTCTGATACCCTCCTAGCAGAAGTGATAGCCACCAAAAAGGCATTTTTCCAAGACAGGAATTGTAAATCTACTGATGCCGCGGGCTCAAAAGGAGGGGAGACTAGAGCCTGAAGTACAAAGGTAAGGTCTCATGGAGGTGTAGGATCTTTCAATGGGGGTCTCAAAGGAAAGGTACCTTTAAGAAATGTCTTGCAAAGTCTGGAAGAAGATAGGGAAGTCATGTTTTCCCCCACATGGAAGTTAAAGATGCAGCCAGTTGGACTTTAACTGTAGAAGAACTTGCACCTTGGTGAAGGATACCTACTAGAAATTCCAGAACAGCCGATACTGGAGCCGTAAATGGACCTAGGTCCCATTGAAAGGCCCATATAGAGAACCTTTTCCACTTGCTACGATATATTTTTCTGGTAGAAGACTTGTGAGTTGCCAACAAAATGGTTTTAACCTGAGAGGATAAACCGAGAGTCCTAATCATTAATGGAACTGGAGCAGCCAAGCGGTGAGTTTCAGACTATCCAGGACTGGGTGAGGAATACCCGAGGGATGTGAAATGAGATCCAGAACCGGATCCAAGATCCATGGTAGAACTGCCAGGTGAGACCAAAGGGAGGGGAACCAGACTTGGCGAGGCCAGAATGGGGCAATGAGGATTACTGTGCTCCCCAACCTGTGAGCTTTCTGAAGAAACTTCAGAATGACAAGTAATGGGGGGTAAGAATAAAAATGACCTGGAGGCCAAGCATGAACCAGTGCATCTCTGGGGGCTTCCCCCTGAGTGGGGTTCAGAGTGAAGAACTTGCTGCATTCTGCATGGGAAGGAGATGCAAAGAGATCACAGCAAGGTTGACCCCACTATAGGAAGATCTGTTCTGCTACTGAAGGATTCAGAGACCACTTGTAAGGCATCAGAATAGTCCTGCTGAGCCTGTCCTCCAGAATGTTGGACCTTCCCGGAATGTGCATTGCCACCAGAAAGCGGCAGATGGAAATCGCCCATTCCCACACTCTCATGGCTTCTCGACAAAGGGGGTAAGATTTGGTTCTGCCCTGTTTGTTGATATACCAGACTACTGACAAGTTGTCTGACTGAATAGCAATAGTCCCCAGAGGAAGATGGGCATGAAGGGCCTGCAACACTAGAAGAACCGCCCTCATCTCCAGGACATTGATATGCAAACTGGTCTCATGCCTTGGACAGTTCTTCCCAAGCAATGCCTCCCCACCATAGCTGGGAAGCGTCCGTGGTCAGTGTGGTTGTAGGAAAGGATGGAACAAAGGACATCCCTTGACAACGTCTGGGGAAAGAATCCACCAGTGAAGAAACTATCTACAAGCCTGGGAAATCCAAAATGGATGGGGCAAAGGTAGATCTAGTAGAGACCATTGAACTGCTAGCACCACTGGAGAACTCGCATATGAAGTTGCGCAAAGGGTAGAAGATTGATTGTGGTTGTCATGGAACCCAAAGCCCACAGAACTGTCTCTGCTGAGGGAAGATGAGCTTGGAGAATGTAAGAAACATGAAGTCTTAAAATGTGCACCCTTTCCTGGATAAGGTAAACCTCCATTTGTATGGTGTCCAACCAAGATCCTATAAAGTCTAGGGTCTGGACTGGAGTCAGTGATGATTTGCTGAGGTTTATAGTAATGCACAGACTGTTTGCTAATACCAGGAAATAGTCCCTGGCTTGGCACAGCAGACGCTTGGTGGGGGCAGCAAGGAGCCAATCATCCAGGTAAGAAAAGATCTGAATTCCCAGGTGAGCCACTACTACCGCCATCACTTTGGTAAACACCCTGAGGTTGTGGTGAGACTAAAGGGGAGGGCCCTGAACTGACAGTGATTGGCCCCCCAGCCAGAAGCAGAAAAACCTGCGGGAGCACCTGTTCATTTTGATATGATAATGTGTGTCCTGGAGGTCGATCGAGCACATCCAGTCCTTTTCCTGCAGGTAGGGCTGGATGGACTGAAGGGTGACCATTCAGAATTTTTCATTGGCTACAGATAGGTTCAAGGTGGAAAGATCCAGAATGGGTCTTAGGTCCCCCCGTCCTCTTTGGCACTAAAAAGAACCTTGAATAAATGCCCAATCCAAATTGGTCTGGGGGGATGGTTCTGGTGATTCATTTTCTCAGCAGCTTGTCTATTTCCAGTGCTGCTACCTCCCTTTGTGTGGGTGGAACATTTGGGGGTGTTTTGGTGGGACAGGTGGCTATATGAAAGGAATGCAATAACCTCTGGATATGATTTGCAACACCCAATGATAGGTTGTTACGGACTCCCACTCTGTTGAGTGTAGCGATAGGCGACCTCCAACTGCCTCCAGAGACTAGCAGTCAGGCAGCCTCTCAGGGCTGCTGCACGAGCATGTCCGAAAATGGTTCTTGAGACCCAAAATTTCTCGGACACACACTGCCTCTGGGCTGGCATCTATCATAATCCCCTCTGCCTCTGGGGAAAGATGAGTTCTGAGTGTCCCGGGAGAACTAAGATTTCTGGAACCACATTTTCTTTGCCCCTCGCAGATTCCTAGAGAAGGATCTTTGAGGGGTGGAGAAGCGGAACCCGATGGCAGACAGTGTCTTCCTGTGCTTCTCACTCTGGACCAGCATTTCACGCACAGACTTCCCAAACAGGGAAGAACCATCATAGGAGGCATTAGCAAAGGACGTCTTTAAGGGTTCTGAGAATTGACACAGCCAGAGCCAGGAGTGACGCCGGACCTGGTTGCCCTGGTGTCTCCCTCCATAGCATGGGAAAGGAGGCGCATGGACGTGTTGGCTACTGCTTTTAGAGTGGCCATCCTTGCGGAGAATATCTTCTTGCCCTCCACTGACATGGACTCCAGAGGTGACTCAGCGACTTTGTTAACCAGGTCACACTGCAGTTGGACGACATATGCCATATAGTTCAGTGCCCTTATGGCAATGGTTGCTGAAGCATACACCCGCTTCCCAAAACGGTCCATAGTCCTCGACTCCCGGTCCTCCTGTGCAAGCTCTTTCTTTGAGGCTGCTGCCACCATCATAGCATCTACTGGGTCCCCTTACTCCAGCAAATCCTGTCTGGTAGTGGACTGAGTATTTTATCTGGATCCTTGCGAATAGGCTCCACAATGTCCGGTTCCTTCCATGCCTGAGATGTTATCAGGTCCACCAGCATGTCCGTGGGAGAGGACACTCAGGAGTGCCGAATGCCTCTAGGAACACCGACTCATCTGGGGTTGGTTTTTGGGTGGACCACCTGCCCCTTTGAAGAAGCTACATGATGTCTCCAAAGGAGACATCTTTGGGTGGGGAGGGTGACCTGGAGGAACCTCCCCTTCCTCCAAGTCGGTATCATCCATGAGGGACTCTGGAAAAGAGTTCAGGTGCCTCATTTTGCACATCCATTTGCAAGGAGCCTCCTCAGTGGGACTCTCTGGAAGAGACTTGCAAACAAGTTGCTCTTGAATAGGAGCTCCCTGAGGCAAATCAAGCATGGGCTGCCCTTGAGAGGACAGGAGAGTCGGGGCCATACACAGAGCTGAGGGAGTTGGGATGGAGTCCGAGGATGATATGGTCAAAGGTCTTGACGTACTTGAGAGGACCCTCTCCACCACGTCAAAGGCTGAGGGAGAGCATACATCCTGAGAAACGAGCAAGGGAGCTGCTCCCCTCAGATCTGATGAGGGAGTCGGAGCCGAGATGCCAAGAGACTGTGCTCCGACAAACTCAGCGCTTACAGCATCCCCTCAGATCTGAAACCGGGGCTATGGCTCCGAGAGCTCGGATCTGATCTGGTCAGATCTGACACACTCAAGGCAATGGCCAGCATCGAGGTACAGGATACCGTCAGCAGCAACCCTCCGATCCCAAGGGCCCTCTGATCCAAAGACTCTAAAACAGATGGTCGGATAGGAGAAGGAGTTATAGGGGAGAAGAAAGGCTGCAAGCTCCCCACTCCGGAGGGAGTAGCGGCTGGCAAGACACCCATCTGGATCTGGCTGCAGATGAACTTCTGCATCATCCTGTCCATCTTGGCTTCATTAAGACTACGGGTTGACTGGGAAGATAAATCTACCAACACCAGCCAGGAGTGCTGGTGAGGGGAAGCCCTTGAGGTTGGCCTAGATGTCCCTGGCTCTTGGGAGAACCTGGGTGAGTGGAGCTGAAGAGTATTAGGCCTAGGAGGGATCTTAGCTTTAGCTGGAGCTGAGCGGTCCGAAGACCTTTTTCTAAATTTGTCTTTCCTGTGTTTGTCTCCCTCCCCAGACCCCATGGCAGAAGATGGAGTCCCAGGGGCCTAAGGAGAAGCAGAAGTAGAAGTGGTAGTGGAAGATGCTGACGAAGCAGAAGTTATGGGGTCAGTTGTCCCCAATGAAGGGAGCAAGCCCTTCATGATTAACCTAGCCTTCCTGTCCTTCAGGGCTCATGGGTTGAAGCCCGTGCAGATAGGGCAGGAGGTAAGTAAGTGGACCACGCACAAACACACTATGCACGGAGTGTGGCCATTAGCTGGAGAGAGCTTATGGTCACACTCCGTGCACTTCCTAAAGACTGGCTTTGGGGTCTCAGCCATCTTAGGACACAACAAAATCTCCATAATCTCCACAGACACTCACACACACACTCGCTCAAAGAGGAGAGGGAGCGGGAAGGCCAAGGGAAAACTACTACTTACTTTAGTTTTTTTTTTTTTTTTTTTTACTTAGAAAACACCAATGGACAATGCGGGTATAAGGAGGTTAAAAGTTAAGAAAGGGAAGAACCTACTCTCACACCTGAAAGGGAAAAGGCAGTAAACTTACCCAGAAAAGCCTGGAGCTCAGCAGCAACGATGCATAGCTTTTCAGTGGCAAACAAGATCTGAGGGAAGGAGACAAGGAAGCATTATTGGTAAGTGGAAGAGCTTGGAGATCGGATCAGATGCTAGTGATGCAGCCATCTCGAATCCAATTCAGATCCGAATACCCACAGTTTGAAGATCAAATGAAATCAGCTACTTCAGATACTTTAGATTACAGGATGATGCGGGTTCAAAAGGGGGAAAAATCATATGGGATAAAAAAAAAATTCAGGTCCCATGATGCTGGAGGAGCTTTAATGGGTGCTCTTAACAAAATAGTGCCCTTAAGAAACACCTTGCAAAGCCTGAGGGACATCTCATCTGGGCCTGATTCACCTAGATGGAAATTAGATATCGCTGCTAACTGAACTAGTATAGTAGCTGCAGCTGTGCCTTCATTAAATAGCTTTGCTACGAATTCAAGAATGGAAGCTATTGGGGGCAAGAAGGGGTCAATGCGATTATTCAAGGCCCAAGAAGAAAATCTTTTCCATTTGCTCATATATAACTTTCTCGTTGAAACCTTATGAGATGAGCTCAGGATATGCTTCACTGATGGAGAAAAGTTACAGTCTGGCTATGTTTGGAATCAGAGCAGCCAAGCTGTCAACATGAAGGTTTGAAGGGAGAGGTGGAGCATTCCTGATGCAGGAGTCAGAAGGTCTGGAACTGGGTCCAGAATCCATGGCTCCTCCTGGAGATGAGGCCAAAGGAAAGGGAACCAAATATGAAAAGCCAGTATGGGGTGACGAGTATCAAATTCCTTCCCAAGGAAATGGCTTTCTGAAGAACTTTGGCTATCAATGGAAAGGGAGGAATGGCTTACAGGAGACCCAAGGGCCAATTGTGTACAAGTACGTCCCTTGGTGACTCCCCCAGAGTGGGGTTTAGGGCAAGACAGCTGCTGCATTTCGTATTCATGGATATGGCAAAAAGGTTGTAGCAAGGCTGGCCCCATTTGCAGAAATTCATCTCTGCTACTTCTTGTTTTAGGGACCACTCGTGAGGCATCAAAATCACTCTGCTGAGTTTGTCTGCTATCACGTTGGATTTCGCTGGGATGTGTGCTGCTATCAGAAAGCACTGGGAGGAGGTAGCCCACTGCCATACTCTCATGGCCTCTTGACAAAAAGAGTAAGATCTGGTTCCTCCTTGTTTGCTTATGCAGCACACCACCAACATGAGGTCTGTCTGTATTGCAATAGTTCCTATCAGAAGAGAGTCTTGGAATGCTTGCAACTCTAGAAGCACGGCCCTCATCTCTAGAACACTGATGTGCAAATGGGCCTCGTGATCCTACCAGGTGCCTTGGACTGTCTTTCCCAGATAATGCCCTCCCCACCCCATCTGGAAAGCGTACGTGGTCACTGTGGCTAAAGGTTGTGGGAGAACAAACGGTCGATCTAATGTCAAGAGTGGAGTGAAGCCACCAATGAAGGTTTTTCTTGCAAGATTCTGTTATCATAATTTGGTGGGAAGTGGGTAGTTCCTGCATGGACCACTGAGTGAACAGTAGCCACAGCAGAATTCTCATATGCAGACATGCTAATGGGATCAAGTTTATTGCTGGTGCCATGGTTCCCAAGGTTTTTAGGACTCTTCTTGCTTGTACTTTTTTCTTGGAAAGTAGGTTCTTGACTTGATGCCTTAGGACTTGAACTCTTTTGGGGGAAGTTTTGCCATCATTCTTGTTGTATCTAAATCTGCTCCTATAAAAATGATATGCTGAGATGGCAACAAGGCAGATTGTCATTTATTGTGATTCCTAGGTGAGAGCATAGTTTCAATGTGGTGTCTCTCGCTTTTTTAGTAGATACTTGGTGGTGGCGGTTAGGAGACAGTTGTCTAGGTACGGAAACACTCAAAATCCTAGGCATCTCAAGTGAGCTGTGACTACTGCCATACACTTGGTGAACACTCTGGGGGCTGTAGTGAGACCAAAGGGCAGAACTTGAAATTGGTAGTAGCTGGCTTCCTAGCCGAAAGCACAAATGACTCCTGGATTGCCTGTCCATTTGTATGTGGTAGCAGTCATCCTGGAGGTCTACAGAGCACATACTATCATCTTGTCCCAGAAAAGGGAGCATCACCATCCAGACGTTTGATTTTTTCACTGACTTGTTTAATTTCCTGAGATCCAGGATGGGTCTCCAGTACCCTGTTTTCTTTGGAACTAAAAAGAACCCTGAGTAAGTTCCAGATCCTATTTGGTCTGCGGGAACTGTCTGGATGATTTGTTCTTCCAGCAGCTTTTGAATTTCTAGAGTTGCTTTATCCCTTTGACTGGGTGGAACATCAGAGATGTTTTTTTATGTCTGGGACAGAGAAAGAAAAGGGTATGGAGTAACCTCTGGATATGATGCTTTGTACTCATTTGTCTTTTGTTATTTTTAGCCAGGCTTCTGGGTACAAAAATAAGTGACCCCCAACTGCCTCGAGAGATGGGCAGGTGGGCCTCCTTTCAGGAGTGCTGAAAGGGCTTACCAAAGAAAGTTTCCTGGTCACCCTGATTTTATGGACTCCCTCTACCGCGCAGCCGGCATCTTCCATTACTGCTTCCCCCTCTGCTACTGAGGGAAGAATCACCACGTGTGTCCTAAAAAGCTCTAGGGATTTTGAGAACTACATTTTTCCTTCCCTTTTGGATAAGGTCTAGAAGGCAGGGAAAAATGGACTCCTACAACAGAGCGTTTTCCCTTCTTGTTCACACCTGGTTAGTGTGTCTTTGACTTTTGGCCCAAACAAGGACGAGCTATTGAAGGGGGTGTTAACAAAAAAAAATTTAAAGGGTACCCCCAAAGTCACACAAGCGCATCCAGGAATGTCTCCCTAACGAAATTCTTGAACCCGCTTCCCTACTCGCTCCATCTGCTGCATAAGAAATGAGTCTCATGGAAGAGTTGACCACTGAATTTAAGGTGAAGAGCTGAGAGGAAACCTTCTCTAATGCCCCTTCAGCTACTGAACCTTGGAGAGCATCTCCTAGCTCTTTCAGGAGGTGTCTCTGAAGTCTGCTAAAATAAGTGAGGTAATTCAGCGATCTGATTGCAAAGAAGAAAAGATGCCCTTTCCATATCTGTCCATCCTATGAGACTCCTTGTTTGGTGGATGGACAGAAGAGGACACCTCTGAAAGTTCCTTTTTGGTGGCCACTGCCACAACCATAGCATCTAGTGGGACATCTTTTGTAAGAAAATTCCTATCTTTAGGGGATGTTATGAACTTACTTGGCCTCCAGGGAACAGGCTCCACTGAATCTGGAGACTCCCAGCCCTTTCAACAAACTAGGTCCATTCAGTTTGTCTAAAGATGGAGACACCCACGTGGCGGAAGGGTGAGACCCATAGACCTTCAGGTATACAGCCTCCTAAGAAGGGTTGATGGGCTTCCAGCTGCCTCTCTGTTTAAGTATTTCCAAGATGTTTGTGAAGGAGACATCCTCAGGGGGTGACTGTGGGGACCCTTCTGACTCATCAAGGTCTGTATCAGATGTGATTGACTCCTCTGGGGAGTCTGCTTCCTCTTGCAAAGTCTCTTATGAGGGACCTCTTCAGAAGGGTATTCTGGAGAGGTTTCAGAAGAGAGGGGCTCACTCAATGGGGCATCCTGAGGCCTAGGGTCTCCACGTCTCTGTGGATGCAGTGGTGCCAAGACAGACACTGGTACCTTTGGGGAAAGAATGACTGGACCTGAGAGTGGACCTGTCTGTGGAGACAGCACTCTCCTCATCACTTTGAATGCTCCTGCCCCTGATCCAAGGAAACTCCTGGCTCTGAAAACCCAGAGGGCATCCCTGGAACCAAGAAGGCTGGCTCAGAAGCAGATGTAGGAGCCGAGATCATCCACACCGAAGCCGTGAGAGGCAAGTTCAGATCCAACAACTGTCGATCTGACTCCCCTCCCCGGACATGACTGGAGAGCATTGGCTCCTGCACTCCTTGAGCTCAGATGGAACTGAGGACGTCAGAGCAGTAGCCAGGCCTGATGATCCTGGGACAGGTCTTGGCTCCAACGGTTCCAGTACAACCAGTTCTAGACATTCTGGCTCCAACGTCTGGGATCGGATCGGAGGAGGAATCGATGGTGAAAGGGTAGGCTTGGTCAGTTCCTAAGCCCTCTGGGTTGGATCCGACAACAATTTGGCAAGCACCAGTGTCTGCAAAAGCCTCCGTACCACACGATCCACATCATCATCAGAAAGGCTCCTGGAAGATCTAGTGGAGGCAGCAGAGGGAGCAGGAGATCTAGAAACCTGTAGTAAGGGAGATCTTAAGCATGGAGATACCAGTTCCAATGCTGGGGACCGGCTCTGTACATGAAAACCCAATGACTCTGAAACAGAATGAGCCAGGGTAGAAGGCTTCTCAGGCTCAACATCCTTCGGGTCCGGAGAAGAACCTTTTTGCAACTTTCTTTATGGCTCTGAAGGAGTCCCTGAGGAAGATGACATTTTCCCTGAATTATCAGATTTTGATGAGTCATGTCGACTTTGACCTTAATCGATAGCTTCTGAAAAAGGGGTCTTCAATAAGCCACTCAAAATCAATTTATTCTTTCTCTCTAATAGTACTTTATGACTAAAGGAGTGGCATATGGCACAAGACTCCTGAAGGTGTACCACTCCGAGACAGTATAAGCAAAGCGCATGCCCGTCTGTAACTGACATTTGACGCATTTTTTAAACCCAAAGGGTTTAACATCCTTAGACTGCTTAGACATTGTGGTAATCAACAATAACAGGAAAACTACAACAAAGTATCTATATATAAGTATGTAACACTACAACTTTTTTTTTGGAAACACACCAACTACAAAGGAAAAAGGCCATCTAATTTAAACAAGCTAGCCTTATTTCTTAACAAAAAGGGAAAAGACTCAAGTCTGACAGAGCTCTCTAATTTAAAACGAGCTTGTCTATAAATCCAAAGGAAGAAAGACCTATAACTAAAACGGGCTTAAGAAAAATATGTTTTAAGCCGGGATAGGGTAAGAGAAAAAAGGCCTTGAGAAGAAACGATGGCCAACAGCAAAAAACAACAGCAGTGAACACTCTGAAAACTGCTTAACAACATTAACTAAAGTATAAGAATAACAAACTAAGACATTATCACAACTATGCAAAAATATGACAAAATAAGAAAAATTCCTCTTAGAAGAAGCTTTTGGAAGCACCCAATCTAGTTTAGTGGCAAATGGGATCTGGGGAGCTTTCCTAGGGCATGATGGGAAAGGGTTTCAGCCATGAGCTAGTGGAAGACCTCAAGCTTTTGTATAAGGCCAAGTCAGAACCGAGGATTGCTTCTGAACCCAACCAGTTAAGAATGAAGGCGAGATAGGACATCACCACATTTAGAGTTAGAAGACACAGCATGCAGAGAAAACCTGAAATTTTCACTTGTACCAGGGAAACTAGAAGGAACAGACTATGTTATTTTTATGAAAATACAAATAAGCAAATGGACTGGTATTGCATAGCAGGATTTGTTAATTGAAAGGGCACATAGAGTGTATGCTCCAAACATGGCATGGGAAAGCAGTCAAGACCTGTATTAGTAAAAAGGCAATCATACCAGCAGAAAGAATTGATGCTGACAAAACTGTGGATGAAGGGCAAAGTATTAAAATTTGGAAAATGTAGAGCATTTGCATTTGTGGAAAATAATTACTCCCTATACAACAGGCAGAAATGAAGCAATTTTTCCCAGCAATCAGGGAATGTCACAAGGCATGTGTAAGATTCAAGCTGCTGTATCCAGCTGTCTTCAGAATATTTTTTTTCCTGGAGGATCAAATGCATTTTTGTAGGCTAGGTAGGAAAAACAAATGTTTATCCAACAAAAAATGAACTATCAAACAGATGGGAACTCTGCTTCTCATTCTACAATAAAGTTCATAGACAGATGTTGCCAGTGAAACATTTTCCAGTGTTCCAAAGGAAAACACTTGCGAGACAGAAAAAAGCACAAAAGTTGACAAGAAGAATTAGGAATACCTGAGACTCGTATCTTCACTATTTCTTGATCTTTCTAAAGATTTTGATACTATATCCCACTCTCTCCTTCTAACAAAACTCTCTAACAGAGGTACCTCACCTCAGACTCTAAACTGGTTCACTAATTACCTCACTAACAGGCAACAATCAAGTAAATGGCAGAACCCTTACTCCCCTTTCCTAAACACCACCACTGGTGTTCCTCAAGACTCCATTTTAGGCACACTTCTGTTTAGCATATTTATCAATAACTTCCACACCACACTCTCTCAAGGCTCAGTCATCCAGTACGCAGATGACGCTACAATCATCTGCACTGCAAATACCTCCTCAGAACTACACCACATACCCAAAATACCCTCACCTCCACCAAAATGTAGATGTCTAATAATCATTTTGCCCTGAACCCCAACAAAACTAAACTAGTAATCTTTAACTCCAAAATGTCCACACCCCTACAAAAAGTGAACCACCATTCAATCCTTAAATGGTACCACGATCGACACTGCACCTAGCACAAAACTCCTAGGTGTCATTATAGATGAAAACCTCACATTCAACCTGCACATCCAGTCCAATGTCAAAAAGACACATCAAAAGCTTGGCACTCTCTACCAACACAAACATCTACTCAGTGCATCAGCCTGACTTTCCCTTGCCTCTTCTTTTCTATTACCCTCTCTTTTATATGGTGCCCCCCTCCTCACTAACATTCAGTCCTCTCTACTTCCAAACAAGACTCATGCTACAACAAAATTGCTAAGTTTGTAAGTAATGCCTCCTACCACTGCTTATTACACAACCTAAAATGGCTTGAACTCCCCAACTATCTCACCTTTATTCCACTAACTACAACTCAGAAACTTATTCATAATCCATCCACGTGCCCTGGTCTATCATCTATACTTACTTTATACCATCCTAACATACCACTTCGATCCAACAACCAACTGCTCGTAAATGTAGAAAAAACCCAGACGTTTGGCTGGCCAGATGCTTTATTCCTCTACCATCACAAAACTTTGGAACTTTCTCCCCCCAACACTTAGATCCACCCGCTCAGAAACCCTCTTCAAGACATCTCTGTAACAACACCTCTCCTCATCTTGGCTGTGCACATATGCTAACACCACATCTCATATAACCTAACTTCAACCATCACAACTATTCTCACCCCCACTCTACTACTCTGGCATCCTCCTTTTACATCCACCTGTCTTTTTACTTACTTCACCTCTCCAGTCTCTACACTTCCCTCTTCTGCTAACCCTCATCCTACCCTTGACCCATCCTGTCTACTTCCTTCTCTTTCTAACCCTTATAGACCTGCCATTGAACCAGGTGAGACATTCAGGTACTCTCACAGCCTACGTTAATATCACACCACCACTTATATCTGCAACAATATCCACCGACTTTGCTGATTCCTGCAACAGGACTCATGTAGCCTATTGCTCAGTTATTACACCTCCTAAAGGTGTGAAAAGTTTAAGTACCTAGTCTCTGATTAATTCCTATATCTGATTTAGTGCCACTGCATTAAGTGTCCTATATAAATTTTGCCAGCTGAAAACTACTCATATGGAATGCTTTCATGTATGTACTCTGTACTGCTTGTATAATATCTTTGATTTGAGAATAATTACTTATGTGCCATGTTCTTCACCAGTTGTATAAACTGCCAATAATATGTACTAAATGTCTTTATTAATGTGAATTCTGTATTGTATGCGTAATATCTTATATGTGGAGTTTTTCTCCCCAGGACTACACTGAAAATGGGCACTTCTGGTCCAGCTGCAACATCCCGGTAAAAAAATGCAAATAAATAACTTGAACTTGAGTCTGGTGTTGTGAGATGGAAATGAAGAGGAGGAAGACCAGAAACACTGAAATTAGTGTATACATGTGAGATTATAAAGCATCAATCACATTTGGGAAATAAGACTTTGCAAGAAAAATTGGCTGAGAAAGATTGGACTTTTGTTGACTTTATTAAACTTGTGGATAGACTGTACAGCATACACCCCACTTCATGTCATTAATGTCTAGAAGGACATTAAAAGAGAAAAAAGTACAAGTAAAACAATTTTTGTTCTTAATAGTATTTGTTTAAAACCTTTCATGGCACAAACTAGATGTTGCACAGTAAGTTAGATTTGTGTAGTATGCAGTCTGGAGTATATTAAAATTGGGGCTGATAGTGATTCTTTTCAGTGACTGTTGCGTGTGATAAAGATATTTAAGTAAACAAGTACATTTTAGTTTTAAGTTTTTAGAAATATAGGTTTTACAATGTAAAAAGTGAAGAAAGGTTGGACAAATGCAAGTTTAAGTTAACATGTTGTAATCTGGAGCTACTGGGGTGGAGGATGGTGTACAAAAATACACTGATTATATTATATGTAGAGCTGAGATGTTTTCTTTTATTTTTGCATAGGTGAATATGTGGATTAATGCCCTTGGTTTAAGCTGAAAAAAGTGGTTTGACAAAATGATGAATGCCATGAGAAGTGCTAAATTTCTTGCATATACAATAATGTTAGCTTGTTGTGTGTTCCTTTAGTAAATGGTCAGTAAGTTAAGAAGTCTGCAGCTGAAGGCAGCTGTACAATCTGCTCTTATGTTTCCATGGAAACAAGTTTCCTGCAGGTGTGAGCAATTTATCTTGAAAGTTCTGAGGACTGTTTGCTTAGGAAAATGCAAAATTTAGAGGCACAAGGGGAAGTTGTTCAGTAAAAAATAAAGTTTGAAATTATTGGAAGTGAATGACAGCAGCTTCCCTAGCAGCTTTAACACATCAATGCATTTATCAGAACAGTGTATAATGTAGTTTTATTTAAAGACAGATATGAGAGAGGGACAGAGATAAGAAAAGAACAGACAACAATCAGTGTTAGTCAGAGCACACGTTGAAATGTGCTTTAGCATGGGTAACTTTAATTTCAGGTTAGGTAAGGCCTGTAGGTACAGCTGTTGATTTGGGGCTAATTGTTACTATCAGGAAGGTTAAACTTAATTTTTTGAAGATGCACATAGTTTTGTGTGTTTGCTTTAAGTTGATAAGTTATGGGGGTGCTCAGATAATGTATTTAGTTTTTTTGTTTGAGGGTTTTCATTAAATCAAAAAGTTTTTAAAAAAGTGAAAGATGTTATACTAATTCCTAGAGGAGCTCCAATAGTAACAGAGGAGGGGAAAAAGATAAGGTACTTGCATATTATCGCAACCAGATTTTCGTGATTGCGAAATGCGCATACCACCACAGATAGGACTGAATGAAACAACTGAGACTGTCTTTGTAAATGTGTAGTACTGGCCAAAAACTTTACATTTACTGTAAGGCAGTATTCAGACTCTGTATTGCTGGTGAATAACGTTGGATTACATTTGGGAACAGAAACAGTGGAGAAAACCCTCTTCCTGTTTTTTGCGTGCATTACACAGGCACACTACAGTTTTCATGGCTGCTATCGTACTATCGTTTGCATTATTTTGAAAGGAATTCTTCACAGAAGTAAAACACAGACACTGAGAAATTGTTTTAGCTACACTTGCTTACTTTTAACCATTGCTGTATTTACAAATTGTCAAAAAAATAAAGTTCACCAAAGCCATCACTACTGTGTCTATATTTGCCTTCTCAGAAGGATTGCTTCCACATAGTGAATACAAGCCATTCATCACATGAACAGCAGGCATGAGAATTCAAGTGTGCAACATGCACGCAAAAAAGAGGAAGTGGGTTTTCTCCACTGATTCTGTTCCTGAAGGTAATCTGAAGTTATTCCCCAGCAATACAGACTCTGAATACCACTGTACAGTGTTTCATGACCTCGTCCCTACTGAAGTGAAAGAAATCACAACCGTGAAAATCTGGTTGCGATAATACTTAAGTACCAAAGATAATAACGGTAGATTTGTGGTAGTAAGGGGCTACTGGCAAGGGAGGAGTATTATGCTGGCATGTATTTATATTCCAGCAAAAACTGCTGTAAGTTTTTGTAGAAATAATCCACTTTCAGTAGGGAATATTGCTTATAGGTGGGGACAGGAACTTGATTTGCAAAAGTGAGGATGCATCTGGGGGAACTAGAAGGGAAAATATAACAAAAGAGGGTAGATGGCAGAAGAAATTTATGGAAATATGTGGTATTGAAGACGTGAATTCAGTAGAATGAACTTGGAGAGAATTTACTTACAATTCCTCAAGATATAATAACTGGGCTACGGTAGCTAGAAATTATACTTCACAGGAAAATGTGCATTTAAGTGAAAGCTTTGACATATCAAATAACCATCTCAGATCATGTACAAATAAAACCAAAGATAAAAATGCAGGGTAATAAAGTAAATATGGGACAATGTCACTTTCTCACCTACCTGTTAAAAAGAGCAGAATTTAAGGAGTAGGTAGTAGAAAACTAATAGAAATTATTTACAGGGGGCTGGCAAAGGTTAAAATATTGCATTATAAGGGGAATCTCTCAGAACAATAAGAGGCACAACTGCAGAGGGCTCAATAGAAAAAAAAGAGAGTATATGGATAACATGCATGAGTTTAGAAGATTACCGTTCGAATGATCACTGCTGCTGTAGATAATATCTTCCTCCATCCCCTTTATTTTTTTGGTGCGTTTTGAAGGTCCACACCCAGTTGTTCTTCCCCAGAACCAGAGATGATTTAAGGCTTTTAGAGCACTGATTACTACCAACATATCTTTGACATGTATATGCTTTTGTATGTCTAATTTGTTGCACAGACTTTGCGCTTTCACCTCTTTCGATTCAGACTCTAAAAAACAAAGCCTGAGGAAAGTGAGGTGAAAGGGAAAAGGGTTAGGTTAAGAAAAAAAATGGTCCATACAGCACAGCACTTTTCTTTTTACAACCCCCAGCACTAGAATTTGAAAAGACAATGGTGTTGATACTGAGATTAGACTGACCTGAGGAACCATTGAATTTTACTAATATGAAGTCTGGCCAAGGGAATCACAATCACAGAGGCCATGAAACCCAGAATCCTGTGAAATTACCTGGCAGATATCAAAGACCAGTTGGAAATGCTCAGGTAGATTTCTTTTCACAGCTCTGCTTTGCCAATATGAAGAAAAACCTTTCATAAGGAAATATCTAATAGACATCCTAGAAAAACTATTCTGTGAGAAGGGTTTGTGAGATGATTTTTTCTAAGATTATTTGAAACCTCAAACTGAGCAGGAGTTTCCTGACATATAACAAGTAATCTTGGCAACTGGAAAATGAATCTGCAAATATAAGACAATTGTCCATATAAGGGAAAAATGTGAATGTCTTAAATTTTGCAGTAAGCTACTGCTGGACCTTGGTATAGTAGACAGACCAAAGGGTAAGACAGAGAAAGTATAGCATCTTAAGTAAACTTACCATAACATTAGATGGTCTAATGCATCACCGCTGTAGTAGCCTATGTTATTTTGGTATGACTCCCTACATTGGCCAGCCTCCCAAAGCTTTGGGTGACCTCCATGCACTCCAGCTGCCAGGAGTGAAAGACACTTCAGAACATTTTTTTCCCAGAAAGGAAGCAACAGATTTGAATACTTATGCTAGGAAACAAACTGAATCACAACTATAAACAGACCACCCTGGCAACATGAAAAATACTAGAAGAAAAAATAAGGAGCTGGTGGGAGGGATGGCTACTGCAATGGATATCTATCACTATCTACTGTTATGTTTATTCACACAACTGTACTATGTTAAGAACATGGATCACCACTTCACTAACATAAGTTATTTGGGTAGATTATATTAGTTTGGTGAGTAGAATCAAAAAAGGCAGGAGGCCAATATCTAAGAATCTCCCAAGAGAATGGTGCTAGTAATCCACTTCTGGACCTGGAAAAGGCATCCATTTTGGGGTGCTTAGTAAACATGTGCACAGAGGACCAAGTTGCTGCCTCTACAAGACTTATAGAGTCCACCCCTTTTCAGAAAGCCACCAAAGAAGCTAATGCTTTTGTTGAAAGAATTGTAACCCTGCCTGAAGTGACTTATTACATGCTCACAGATGAGTACTAGGCTAATGGCCCTGAACGGCCTTTTAAAGCTTAGTCATGCTTTCCAATTGTATTTGACAGGTTATGATGCAACCCATTTTACAGGGGTATACCTGGGTATTAGTGACAGAGCAGTTAAAAGCTTCCTCTTTCTAATATGGACATAGGTAGAAAACCAGTGTTATATATCTTTCAATTACCCATCCACTAATCCAAGTTATGCTTGAATACGTGCAGGGAGGAACTCTTTTTCACATCAAAGGGAATCCTGTTCCAGGGAAGGAGCCATCTCTGAGACACCTACTTACCCCTCCAACATGTCTTATTTATGTTGTTTGAGATATTCTGGTCCCTAGATTGCTTTTTATTTTATGGATGTGCAACAAATCTGTACGGGATAGATCAGATGCTGCTTTGAAGGATAGGCATAGATCGCTCATCAGACTGTAGGAGACCGAATACAAGGATAAATCTTTGAGGCCATCTGTGTAGAATATATTTTCTACACCATGCATTTTTGTGAGGAACCTCTGAGGGCACTCCAGTTGTTGCATACACCTGGCAAGGTACATACATAAGGCAAAGTGATTGCATGGACCAAGATTCCATGCTCATTATTATAAGTTGTGCAATGTAGAAGGATTCCTTACCACAGTAGATACATGATGGTCAAAGGCCAAGTTGCTGTCTATATGCAATCCCAAATCCCTTACCTCAGGGTCCACTTGATATGGTTGATAGCAATATTCAATCATAGCAGCCATAGAAGTTTTGTGCCAAGTGAATGGAGGACTGCAGTCATTTTCAGGGGTGATCACTATTATGCATTTTTTGGCATTGAGTTTTAGACTGTAACATTGGCTCCAGTTGTTATTCTGTGTCAAGCCTTCTTGGAGGATGTTTGTGTCTTTGGGGATTCTTTTACTGCACATAGTTTGCAATTATCTGCAATCTTGGCCAGCCAGAGGCCTTTGATGTTGTCCTCGAGTTCAGAGAAGTAGACCCAAAAAGGAATGGCCTCAGCAGCAAGCACTGGGGGACTACACCAGTGAGTAGCCTTTCTGTTTAGGTAGACTCACTTATTCTGATTTCTTCTCTCCTATTTGTGACCCAGTTGGCTATCCAGTGGGTGGCACAGGGGTTTATATCTAGTTTTGTAAACTTGTCTACAACTCTCAAGTAGGGTATTGTGTCAAATGATTTGGCTAGGTTGAGTTAGGCAGTATTCAACTAAAACTAAAACTAAAACTAAAACTAAAACATAAACAACTAGCTAAGATGATAAGTACTTTGTATACTGTGATAAAGAAATATGTATCCTGTCTAACTCTATGTCATTATACTGTCCTTGCTAATATGTTATTAATGTTACATTTGTAGTAATCTCAGAAATAGTAATGGCAGTCTTGTACTTGTATGTAAATAGCCTATGTTTTTGTTAAGTTCTTTCAGCTCATTTACTGCACCTAATTA